>NC_142383.1:5457500-5763750 GCF_059441005.1 Hippichthys cyanospilos
AAAAAAAACAAAAACAAAAGAATAAGTTGCACATTTTAGACCATCAAAGTCCTGGTGGGCTGGAATCCTGCATGTTTTCAAGGTTTCTTTTCCCAACACACACAGGGGGGTCAAATGCAAGCTTTGCAGGACCTTAAAAATTATGCTAATCATTTGATTCAGGTGTATTTGAGAGAAGCTTTGAAACATGCAGGATACCGGCCCTCAAGGACTTGAGTTTGACACCTATGGTTTTAGACGAAAGGTACTCCCAAAAACGATACAAATGCAGGTGGTGAAAATACATCTGTTCTTTCGGTTCTTGTGTACCATTTTGCAAATTTATACCTCCACCCTTTATAGTGGTCACGAACTTAAAAACAGAAATGATTTTTTTTTTTTCCCCACGTTCTAGATCTGCCAACTCTACAGTTCTCCCGATTTTCAAGCCCATCCCATGTGTGTCTCCCAATCAGTCTTTTCACTGGCAAATCTCCTGCTTTGATGCCAATTATTCCACAAATTTTCCACACACACATTAACAGACACGCACACTCTTCACCCCCCTTCCCTCGACGGTTTCATTGTGGCTCACGACACGCCAACATAAGTCATAAATGTAAAGTACGTGACTACAATTGCGTGACGTATTCCTTCCCTTGTTTTCTAGTCTGCAGTCTAATGAGCACTGACTAAATGTGTCTTCTCAATTGGACTCACCAGTTACTGGAAAACCAAACAGCTGTCGCCAAAGCGTCTGAGCACCGGCATCCTGATGTACACGCTGGCATCTTCAATGTGTGACCAGATCCACCTGTACGGCTTCTGGCCATTCGGCTGGGACCCCAACACGGGGAAGGAGTTGCCTTATCACTACTACGACAAGAAGGGCACCAAGTTCACCACCAAATGGCAGGAGGCCCATCAGTTACCTGCTGAGTTCAAACTCCTCTACAAGATGCACACAGAGGGACTGCTGAAGCTCAGCCTCTCCCACTGCGCTTAGACGTGAACCTGCAGGAGGTATTTCAATTGTCTCACCAGAGCTTCCATAGACCAGAGTCACAAAAAGGACCAGTCAGACGTGGACTGATGAATGTGGTTTTCACAACAGCACGCCTTTGCTAAGGAGGTGCCATGTACTCTCACGCTATTTTAGCAAAAGATTACAGAGTCTCGATCAAGCTGTGACAGCCTTGCACTGAAGCTGTAGAAACAAGGACTCTCTTCCTTTTTTTTTTTTTATGTCAGTCAAGACACTCAAGGCCCGCTGCTCCCTAGGTCATGCTGCGATTCAGCAAAATATCACAAAGGTGGTATTTAACAGTGTTAAATGATTTTCAAAAAAGAACACAAGAAATGCATAGTCCTTATTCTAACATTGATTGTGAGGATGTGATCGCACCCTTTATTGGTTTGATTGTAGTTTGAAGAAAGTTGGGGGAAAAAATGTTCCAAACCAACGTTCACTAACTTTGTAGACGGGTGGTGCATGTGCCAAAATAGAAAGCTTAACTGAACCATGCACTTCCCAGAATCACGATGAACACGCCTGTCAATCATCTTTTTCTTCATGATGTACTGTATGAAGTAGTCGAAATACCACAAACATATAGACATACAAACAGAGATCAGGCTCTCGCATATATGTATTTTTTTTTTCTTTAACAGTTTAGCCTTGGTGGTCTGCTATACCAAGCTTCATTCTAGTTATTGCAGTGCCTGAATGCATCATACAACAACCTAGGATTTCTGCAGGAATATTGCACAACATGGGGGAATTTTTACGGTGTCAGTTTTCATGTGAAAATGTGTGGTAGAAATGCAGAATTACTTTAAAACACATCAAGTTGGTGTTTGTGCACATATGCATATTACGAAAAGAAAAAAGTTGACACCATGTTAAGAATAGTGATTGTAAAGACCAACAGTAAAATGTTCCGTATTCCCTTTAGAAATTCATGATAATTTTGGCAAGCTCATACTCACAATTCCACAACATGTCTAGAATGCAACTAATTTTTGCAATTATTTTAAAGAGGTTAGGGTTTATGAGATTTTCTTAGAATGTGTATACACGGCAGGAATGATTTATTAGCATGTAAATAAAAAATCTTGAAATGAAATGAGCTCCATTGGAATCACATTTTCAACAAACATGATTTATTAAAATAGACAGATCCAAATGCTGGACTATACATTTTTGAAAGTTTTGACAAAACACACTCTAATTCTAATTCCATTGGTACATATGACATTTCGCTTTTGATCAAAAATACAAAATATACACAGATAAAAAGTGCAATATCATAGCTATGAAGCATGGTTGGTGGCCTAGCTTGTCCCCTAAGCTTATTGCTAACAATGCAAAACATAATTGACGGGACAGATATTTGAAGACAAACATTGAATCAACACATATACCATTACTCACTGGTATATATTCTTTATCCTTGAAAACAAATGACTTTTACGCCAGCATAATTAGCACTTGCATTTGTTGTGAAACTCTTCTTCATATGTATCTGCAGGACTCTATTTTGCTGCCCTCAGGTGGCCAATGAGTTGATGAAAAATCATTTTAAGAAGTGCATTATTTTTGTTGTTTTTTTTGGGGGGGGGGGCTGGAAAATATTAATTGCATTCCCTTTGATATTAATTTGAAGGGAGTGTTTTGGGTTCACAGCATGGTCACAGTCACATATCAAATCTTTGCCTCTCATGGAACCTTTGTACAAGTATCACATTCATAATAGAGTATATGTTCAATTTTCTTACAACTGGGTTTTTGGATCAATGGTTTGTAGAATTTCCAACTGATTGTATTTATGTGTTACAGTATCTGTGCAGCATTCGTTTGTATGTTTTGAAAGTGCTTGATAGGTTAAGATGTTTGATGCAAAACCTAGAACAACAGTTTATAGTGTTATTGAATATTGATTGAAGGTTGACTTTGAGTCGACGCTAACACAAAAAATAGCAGTGTTGATGATTTTGTCCTTTCATGTGAACTAAGTCATATGCTGTTGGTTTAAATGTACGGTACATCATTCTCAGCAGTAGGTAATAGGATGGGGCCAAAAACAAACAATGAACAATATAGGTTATAACAGGCCAATGTATTAATTAAAATACGTCATCAAATATCTGATTTCCTCCTTGCCTTTTTTGTTTGCATTGGCAAATTTGGTTTTGTAAAGTGTATATCCTTCAATTGTTGAGTCTGTGTGTCGGCTCAATGTTTTTTGATGCTAAATGTGAGCTGTTTAAGGTTTATTAGATCCAATCCAGGTCAGTTGAATGTCCATCATACCTTTACTGCTCCCTCAAGTGATGCTCACCAGGATTTTAGTATATAATTACTAATAGACTATAATTCTAATTATTACTCTAGTTGCACAATCAAGAAAAGTATTTAGAAGCATTTCATCATATATTGCATGTTACCATGATATTTTAGACAACCCTATGCTTCCAAGGTAGAGGTCCTGAGAAGGCTATTTTCTCCTCCATCATGACTGTGTCTCAATGTTCAAAGCAAGGTCCATAAAGGCATGCTTGAATGAGTTTGCTCTGGAAGAACTTTTGACTGACACAACAAGAGATATCCTTATTCCCTGAACTACTGCTCTTCTGGGTGAATGGCCAAAACAAATCCCACAAATACACTCAAAAATATCCTAGAAAGACTTCTCAGATGAAAGGAAGCTTTTATAATTGCGAAAGAATGACAAGCATATTTATCTTTTTTTTTTTGGGGGGGGGGGGCAATTTTAATTTTCTGTTAAACTCAGTGACTGCAATTTTAGTTACTTCCTGTGACAGCCTATAACTTCTGCTCAAATGCGCAGCCACACAAATAGAAATGCACAAAATAATGGATTCAGGTTTCAGCTGTGGATTTAGTCTATAATACATTGAAACATATGCAGAAATGTTAATTATTGTTAGTGATTACAATGTAAGAATAAGGCTTATTTTTCTACAAAACAAAGATCGTCAATCTAGTTTCACAGAGGAATACAGAAAGAAGGAACTATTTACTGATGATAGGCTAAAATGGTGAGCCTTGGTGTCCTTTTACAGTATATTGAATATATGGGCTTTTGTTGAATCAGCATCACTCACTTCTTGAATGTACTAAAATGACTCATTTTGTAGTCATTCTCTTATATGTTTTAATTTTGCAAAATTATGGCATTCTGATTTGTTGGTGTGTTGCCTTTTCATTTTTTTTAACCTTTCCCTTAAATATCTTGAAATGTATTTTCCCATTTAAGCAAATATACAGTATGTGGATTTTTTTTTTCATTTTCATTTCATTCACTTTCTTCTTTTGGAAATGCTATGGCACACATAGGTATATGTATTTTTTTAATTTAAAAAATGTTCAAATAAGTTCTCTTTGTTCACAGTGATGTGGGGATAAACCATCATACCGAATCACTGCATTCTGATAAATAATGCTGCAGATAAACTTGGTTAGGCAGCTTGAAAGGAAACATATCTGCTATTGAGTACCATATTCATCATCCAGAGAATAAACTTAAAGTGTCCAGTCATAGAAATGAGTGCTGTCTTTATTTAAATCTTTATTTTGTAATATATATATATATAATATATATATATATATATATATATATATATATATATATATATATATATATATATATATATATATATATATATATATATATATATATATATATATTACAAAATAAAGATTGATCAATGAAGAGAGAAAAGCAAAGCATATTTTTCCTATTAAAGCTTTGTGTTTACTTTTGTCCATGTTTGTAAATAATAATTGAAATGATTATACAATGTTCCAATTTAAATCTAAAGGCCATCATACCTAAGTGCGTCAAATTTCTTCTCCACATGTACGCGGTGAAAAACTGAGGAATTCCTCATCCTGAGGAATCATTTCATGATTACACGCCCCCATTCCCACCCTTACCTTAATGCAGAATATCCGGCAGTAAGGTCATTACCTTACTGCCTGTTTTTGTAGTCTTTGGTATGGTCCAGCCAGAGATGTAACCCTCAACCTCCTATTTGTTGCTAAATAGTAAATATGTGTCTATCATACTATTGCTTAATGTGACTTCTATTTTCAGACATCACCGGACAGGTTATCAACATTGGGTGTGTAAGATGACGTACACCCTCATATTACAATGCAAAAATTGAATGAAAGCCAAAGATCCATCCATCCATTTTCTATAGCTGCTTATCCTCACAAGGGTCGCAGGCTTGCTGGTGCCTATCCCAGCTGACTTTGGGCAAGTAGGCGGGGATACCCTGGACTGTTTGCCAGCCAATCACAGGAAAACCAAAGATGAGGTCCCAAAACGGTTGAATCCTCTGTTTCTATGTTTCTCTTTTTCCATGACCCATATCGTTTTTTCTGTTTGTTTTTTTTCTTTTTTTTGCAACAGCCACCTGCCTGGCACCATGCTGTAAGGAACTTGTGTCTCAGGATGTGTGACGCACATCTCCTTTTACCGATTTTTTTCTAATTAGTCTTCACATTTTTACAGCATTTTAAAAATATGTGTATCATGTTTGTAACATTAAACGCATTAAAACCAAAAAAATATATCCCCCCATTGTTTTTCATTTTCACACATCTTGGACAAATCTCCAGAGAGCCACAAGGGAGGGCATGCAGCTTTCGAGCCGCTGCTTGCTGTCCCTTGGTCCAGTCCAACATCACAGTCACATTGCTGTAGGATATAGGGTGTGTTCTACACACCAATTAAAATAAATAAGTAAATAAAGATTTAACATTTGCACCATTTAAAATGGACCAGTTCTCCAAGTAAAAAAGGGGTACTGAATAATAGCAGCCCATGTTCACAAAAAAATAAATAAATAAATATAAATATATATAATATATATATAATATATAATAATATATAATATATATAATATAAATAAATATATATATATATATATATATATATATATATATATATATATATATATATATATATATATATATATATATATATATATATATATATATATAAACATAACATAACTTGTGTCATTGTCTGCAATATTCTTAATAGGGAGCAGGGCAAAGTAAAAGTAGTCTATGTTTTGGATTTGTGGGGAGACTGCTGATGATATCGAGAGTGTAGAAGCTAAAAAAAAAAAAATGGTGAATAGTCGGTTAGAAAAGTGCTGATTGATCCCAACTAATATGCATTGGAAATGACTCATTGTGTATAACCTGCTGTACTGCTGAGATTGGAGACTCCCTATTGGGAGAGGCACTCCTGCAGTGCAGAATTAAATATTGATAAACAGGCTACATGTACAGTATGAAGTAGTACTTGTACTAAAATAAATGAGTTGTGTGTGACAATAGACCTAAATGTAATATTTTTCCTTGTTCATATTTATAATGAATTTGAGTAAGAAGTCGTTCTAAAGCCTTTAAGATTTTTTATTCTCCAAAACACATTTTATAAACATATTGTTTAATTGTTGTTTATTGTTATCCAGCATGTATGTGTAATTTATAAATCAATAATATTCATGCTGGTGCTGTAAGTGAATTTGATCCTCAGACTAAATCAAGTACACCTCTGGCTGAAAATAAAAGAGGGGGAAAAGGCCATGCATTGTAGGTCAGCAAGTATGTAACTAAAAGGTCAGAAGGCATGTACAAGGAGAACAGACCTTTGGCCTGTGACCCCTTCACTCGTGCTGATTTATGTCATCAATTTGTAGCAAAAGGCAAACTGGAGAAGTCACGCTAGATTTACCTTTTAAGCTTTTTTTCTTTAGCATAACTGCTGTTGTTAAAATATTCAGATATCCAAAATATACAATATTACATGATAGAACTCTACGATTAATTAATTAATCGACAACTTATCAATTACCAAATGAATTGGTACGTTTCGTGATAGTTAAATAATTGATCACACACCTAAAATTGTCCAAATGATGAATTTTAGCCTCGCAAAAAAATTCATAGCTTTGTCTTTGATAATCAAATAATTGATCAGACACGTAAAATTGTCCAAAAGATGAAAATCAGACTCTTGAAAAATATTCTCAGATGTGTTTATTCCTATATGAAAGGAGACTGACAGTGTTTTGAATCACAATAAGACATTTGCAAACATCAGCCTAACCCTACCCCCCCAAAAAAGGCAACTTTGAAAATAATCTCCTGTTTGCTTTTTTTTACAAACTTCTTATTTATTGATCATTGTACAAAATAATTGCTAGAATAATAGCTTGTTTGAATTAATCATTAGTTGCCATTGATTATGAGTTATACCATATTTTTTACACATCAATTCCATTTTGAAATTGTTATAATCTAGTCATTCCAATTCATTTTTGTGACACTTGTGAAACTAGAATAAAAGGCTTTTAATAATTAGGAATGAGAAAAGTTAGATGATCACCATATTGAACCGTTTCAAATTGGAGGCCTATATAGTGAAAATGTGCTTTTGAGATTCCAAGCAAAGGACAAAAACATTTAACAAAAAATGAAATGACATTTGATCAGCATCGCTTAATATCACATACAAAAACAGTAGATACAGTCACAGTTACACTGTCCACAATGTCCACTCAATAAGGTTAAATGTGAAGCATGTCATCGATTCATGGAATAATAGTCATTAAATCCACGGTAGCTCTGATGCGCATTTGCTAACAATCAGCTCCACTAATCTGCTGTCATTTCTAATTCACTCTTGTGTAGTTGCTGTGAATTATTGATACTTCTTTTCTTCTCCTTCTTATCCGCCTCTTTGATCAGAAGTTTAAAAAGTCAGACAGCAGCTCAGTCTGCAGCCTTTGCACCCATTCTCGCTCTCCAAGCAGAGAGAAAATCAATAGGTTAAATCACATGTTATGATTAAAAGAATTACACTCTAGAGGACATTAAATAATCATGTAAAGGGGGGCGTCCCAATATTTGCTCCGCACCTTTGAATTTTTGGCTAATGAATAACAACTCTGTAAAACTAACTTTGCCTCTTTTACTGTGCCTTCAGAAAAGCTTCACCTTTGTTCAAATCCATTTCCAAAATGTCTCAAGTTTTCACAACTTTTTTTTTTTTTTGCCAAGGTGGCAAAGGCACTCATCACAAGCTGTGTGTATTATGTGAATTTGCACTGCAAATCAAAATATATGAATAACAGCCATGCTTAAGCCCGTTTCCAATTACTTTACTTAATAATACTAGGATTGTAAACATTTGTAGTGTCCTATATGTCTCGATATCAGTTCTATATGTCATCTTTTTTAATCAAATAAGTCAAAGAATATTCACAATGTGTTTTGAACCAGTCAAATTGTGCTTTCATGTGTTGAAAGACGGAAGTAAATATTCCCCCAAAATCATTTCTTTGTTTTCAAAATCACACAAAATGGCAACACCAGTCTCTTCGTTTGTAACTAAAAAAAAAAAAACGAATGATATTCAAACACATGCACACGCATGCTTGATATTGATGACGAGAGTGTGTACACAAGAGAAATAAAAGCTGGCCTCAGATCACTGTGCATGTTCAGTGGAAGGAAACAAAGCTCCCATGGAAATTCATCACTAATATTGATTTGAATTAGCATGAGCTCTTTGTGCCTGTGGTCATGTTCTTTCTGTTTACTCGAGCATACTGTACTGTGTGTGTATGCACGCATGGAGCTGTGTGTCCAAAGTGTGTTTAACTTGAGGGGATGGCAAGCCTTTAAATTATGGAAAATGTCAAAAAAAAAAAAAACATTCTGATGAAAGAATATTATTATAACCAAGTTTTGAGGGACAGAAAGCTGGAAATAGCATGTCCATAATGAAATCCATTATGGAATGTATTTATAATATTAAAAAAAATAAAGCCAAGTACATCCTTTATAATGTTGGTCCTTGGTTTAGAGAATAAACTCGAGAAAATCCTTCCCTTTATCCTTCCCTCATCTGATTCCTCCTCCTTCTCCTCACTTGTGCCTCCTCGTTCTCTTTTATTCTCTTCAAATCTTTTCAAACTTTTCAGACCTGCTGCCTCTTTTGTTGAGATTCTGTTGGCCATGAAATCAGCTATTAATGAGAACACAATGGCCGCGTGCGGAGCCGCCCGCTGTATTCAAATGTGACCACACGCCACCATCGCTGTGTGTCCAACTCTAAATAAACATTCACGCTTCAACTATTCATCTCGAGCTATGAATTGGTGTGGTGGTTATTATATTTTTTTTAACTTGATAAGCTGCAATCTGAGGTTACAAATGCTGTTTTAAATGTTTAGACAGTGTTAAGAAGAGTGTTGTGTGATTTTTTAAACACAATATTAAAAAAAAAACAATTGAGAAATATTATTAATTCTGCAGCAAGTTTCCTTTTTCCTCCATCATTCATTTGATGCTGAACAATAACAAACACAATGAATTAACATATGTTCACACAAAAACATTTATAAATATGTGTTTTTATACATACACACACACACACACACATGTGTAATAATAATATGTATATATATATATATATATATATATATATATATATATATATATATATATATATATATATATATATATATATATATATGTTTGTAATTACAAAATCAAATTTATTTATCACCGCTACTACTACTGTATACCTTTGTCTATTAACAGAGTTTAACAGTAATTGCGCTTCTAATTATATGCAGTAGTTAACAACTCAAAATCTTAACATGTCATATGGACGTATCATAATAGCTAGGTGTTTGTGGATGGTTTAAAAATGTTTTCTATGTTACTAATATGTCGATGTAAAAAACAGACTGCTACTGTGTATTATACACGGCCATATCAAATTATTGATTCTTAAAAAAGTTTTTTATTAACTTTATATTATTTTAAATATTGTTTTATGATTTCAATAATATGTAATAATATGTAATGTATGTAATAATAAAGACTGGGACTGATTGACCGTTTGAAAATTAGGTATTGAGTATTGAGCATAATGCTCTGTATGATTTCTACAGATGTGTGTTAGTTAATAAGTGCCTGTATTTTTTTTCTTCTTATTTCTAAAATTTTGAAAAAATTAAGACTTTTTATACATCAAATATTTGCATGTTATGAAGTATAACATATGCATAATTTTTTATCAATACAACAGTGGTATTATTTCGTTGGTTATTTCTATGCATTAGATGTTTTTACTTTAGGTACACTGTATAATATGTTTCAATGTTTCTGCTTAAAATACACACAGACACGCACACGCACACGCACACACACACACACACGCACACCAACGTGTTTCTTTCCTGATATACAATGTATTCTATGCTATTTTTGTGCTTACTTATACAGTATATTTAATCATTTTTAAAAAGTTATTACCTTTGTATACATCAACACTATGTATGTAAATGTTGAATCTTCATAGAAAATTACACCAATGTATGCTGTATAATCTAGATCATTTGACAAAATCATGTAAAGATGTTGCTATTTACATATTTATCCAATGAATCACTTGTTGTTGTTGTTTACTGTGTATGCTAAATGTTTAAAAAAAGAAAAAAAAACATTATGCAGTACATCTATTAATGCTTGGAATGTGACAGTTTCCATATGTAAACTATGAAAATAGACTCATATGAGATAAATATGGACTCTTATATTTTTTCTTTCTTTATTTTTTATTTTCAAAATAAAAACAGCACTCTAAAATCATATTACATATGATAATTGAACATACAGTACTCACATTTTGTGTACATCAATAACTGTGTTGATACATTCTGGTGTAATTACAATGACCAAACCATCATTTGTAATTTGAGACAAAGATGTTACACATAGCTGATGTTACACAAAGTATTTGTCAATTTTGGGCACCTCTGGCCCTGCGGCGTCGAATGACAGAGACTGAAAATGGCTGCCGGTCAAACGCAGAACACATGGAACGGGACTCACCACGCAGCACCCAACCACTGCAGGAGGCGGAGGACGAAGAGTTTACAGGCGGACAGATGGCTCCCCATATCCCAAAAAAAAAAAAAAAAAAATGCTCGCTCATTGAGGGAGAGAACGATCAAGAGGTAGAAGTTGAGGGAGGGAGGATGACACTGGTTATATGGGGAGTAAAGAGAGAGAGAGCGCGAGAGAGTCAGTGGGACAGATGCGATCCAAAGCCGAGCGGTGTTTGTCACTAACGCCATAGATTAGCATGCGGTCTCCAGCACAAAGCTGCAGATCAATACTGCTGCTCAGTACACAGCAGATGGCCCGGGACAGCGAGACAGAAAAAGAGAGAGCACAGAACAGGAGGATAAAATGTCCCGTCATCCGCCAGCTTTATTCCCGTTTTACAAAATGACACTTGTGTCCAGAACGACTTGACTCTGTCTCCACTATTTTTTTAGCATACTGGTGCACAGTAGTAGCAAATGGACATTTCTTTAGTCGCAGTAGATAATTAAGTTTGAAGTAATTAGGAATCAGGACTACTTCCACTAGCAATCTTACCCGCAATTGTTTTTTTTGTTTTTTTTTTGTTTTTCCTGCTGTGGTTGAGCAACATGACTCCAAACGGAGTGTAAATAAACAGGCTATTGATTATTTCAACAGTCAACCAGCTAATCTGCCTTTTGTGTCTGCAAGTAGCAACAAAGTGGCCAAACATTGACTTCCATTTCCAATGACTCCTGTCTGGGCAGACTGAAGGGACCAGTGGTCCGTATTTGCAAATATGAACACCCCGCGCCCTACAATAGTAAGGCAGAAGAACTAGGGGATTTCTCACAAGCCAACAGCAAAATAATATAAATCATGGAATAGTAACGATTGATCTGGGGACCTCAAATAAATGGGTACTATACCAGGTTTTTTTTTTTTGTATGTTTTGCTTTTACAGTATGTACTCTTGTAGACATTGTCCAGATTGTTTTGATATGTTGGCCAACAGGAACACAAATGCTTTGACTTAAAGCCTAACCATAAACTAGACAACAAAGCGCAAGTTCTGGAATGTAATGCAACGAATACAAATTCCCTTTGAAATGCTCTTGCTATAATTTCATGCATCTGATTTACTGTAATCCAAATTTTTAGAACATTGTGAACACACCGTTTCTATACACTGTTTAAGAGATGCAACTATTAAGCTTTCGATAACCAGCATTAATCATTATCCTTTAAGAAACATCCTCACAAAAAATTATATTATGAAATGAAAATTATCAACATTTTTGCCCATTTTCTGACAATCTTGGTTTGCTTTTGTGATTGCAGTTTCAAATGCATTCCTGTTTTCTACTAAAGGGGTGGAAAATAAAATGATTTTAAATATGATTCTTTGATTAATTAACCAACCAGACGGTCAAATCAGTTATTAAAATAATTGTTATTTGCAGCCACGCATAACAATTTTATCCCCCCCCAAAAAAGTTTGTCGGATACGCTTTATTACTTCATTCTAAAAAATAATTAAAAAATGAGTAGTTTCCTAAATTTGAATTGCAGCCTAAATGGCTACAATGGAACGTAGCCTGACTTCACTTGACAAAAATCAAACCTGTCTTACAAGGACACAGCCCATTGTTTTTGAGCACTTGCTGTTGAAAAAACACATCAATGAGTGGCCTTGCTGAACTTGAAGATGTGTTCTCTTGCTGTGGCGAGGCACATGATTTAGTTACACATATGCAACCCTTGCCTCTCTTTACTGTATACGCTCATATATATATATATATATATATATATATATATATATATATATATATATATATATATATATATACACACACACTGTATACATATAGTATATGTGTATGTTTCTAATTCAACAAAACACATTTATTAATTTCGATTTATCACAATTGAACAATTTCATGTGAAATTAGTGTTGTGACACTATCAAATGTAGTCTTGCTTTGCTTTATTTTAAAACTGTGTGTGATGTTAAAAAATGTAATAATTCATAAATTATTGGCACACAAACTTACAATCACATTTTTTTTGTCAAAAGGAAAATGTTTCTTTTCAGATTGCGTGAATGTGTCTGTGTAGGTGTGCGAGTGTGTGTGCACGTGTGTGTGTGTGTGTGCGTGTGTGTGTGTGTGTGTGTGTTGTGTTTTTCAGTCACCAAAAATAATCATTACAAAGCTAACTCTGAACAAAAAGTGGACTATTTTTGATTTTCTTTTGCTCTTTTTGACCGATTCTTCTTCTTCACTTGTATTCATTTTTTTGGGCATAATCCTGAGACCGGGCCATCATGGAGATGATAATTAAAACAATCTTTCTTTCGTCACTAATGAATAGAAAGCAACCAGCTTGTGTCCCCCATTGCAGTTTGTCAAGTGTAGACAAACACCACAAACAGTGCTATGAGTAATTTTATTTTTGCTGCCATATTGTACGCAACCTCTGCCATTTCCTTCCCCGCCTCTTCTTCCTCCCCTAACATCTGCTCTTCTTCAACTTGTCGTCCTTTAGGTCCTTCCACAAGCTCCCTTGCATCATACCTCCACCCTCTTTGTTCTTCTCAGCTTTTTTCTTCTGGCTTTTACCTACATGTTGTTTTCTTCCTTATCAGTTTGTGCCCCACATCATAAGCACCCATGGTCCTCAATAAAATATTCAACGACACTTTGGAATACTCCTCTCTTCCTTACGACCAAGACGTTTTGTATGAATGAAGAAAATTGGCTCCCGTCTTTTGCCCACAAGATAGAAAAAACTTTTGAGGAGGAAATAGACAGGTTGTCCCGCAGCAGACCCCCTGCCTGTCCCTCTGACAGCTGATCAAAAGTAGAAAATGGGTCAGGCTTCTGTTCTTCTCTCCTTAATTACACAACAGTCTTTAAACAAAGCAACATCTGCCCAACTACCCACCCTGCTCCTCCTCCATCTTGTCTTTTTTTAAGTCCCTCATCATCCTTGTTATTACCCAAGCCCAGAATGTTTTATAGGGCTATTTTTTTGGGACTCATCGACTGAAAGAGCAACAAAAATTGCAGGGGATTATAGTCGGACCTCAATTTCAAATAGATACAGTGAATCCAATTCAAACGTTTGCTGTCAGTGTGCTTAGTGTTAGCACAGTGTAATTGCACAGTTAAAGTGAACACTTGCCCTCAAGTTGCTTATTTTAGCCCCAACAGGTTTTCCTTTTCTCCTGTAAGAGTCAAGATTATTTTATTTTGTAAGTTTTACTGACTCACTTTGATCATCTGTTGTACTCTTCGGGCGATGCTTTGCATGAAAAGCTTTAATTTGGGGGGGGGTCCTAATCTCACAGCCCAGATGGATTGTTTCTCAACAGTTTAAAAAAATCCATCTTGGAGATAGCCAATAGAAACTGAAAAAGATAACACTTAGCAATCTTGAATCTTGATCATTGCTGCACAATGTATGTATGGTAATATATATATATATATATATATATATATATACAGTATATATATTCCCATTTTGTATCAATGCATCACATATACACATGTATAATATATATAATAATAATAATGATAATAATAATAATAATAATATAACAGTTATTCATGTTAACGCATCAATAGTCTATTTTCTGTCTAAGTTGGAATTGTCCGAATGCATACAAATGCACTACACTCGCATAAACGTGTGCTATATCATACAACAAGAGCATAGCTGACAAGCTGCTCCTTAGCGTCCTTAATCAGCAATGAAATATGATTTGTTAATGGTGGCGTGTTGGATGGAGCTATATGTAATGAAACGGCAAAAATTTGGGACAACGGAGTTGCAAGGATGGTATCTTCCAGAAGTCCAGAAGTCCTGGGTTCACGCTAGTTCAATTCTAGCTCTGGCCTTCCTGTGTGAAGTTTCCCCATGGTCATGTGGGTTTTCTCTGGGTACTCCAGTCTCCTCCCACAATATCAAAAATCCCCAAAACATGCATGGTAGGTTTCATGGTAGTTGGACAGTCCAAATTATCCTTAGGTGTGGGTGTGAGTGGTCATTAGTCTCTGTGTGCCCTATGATTGGCTGGCACTCAGTTCAGGGTGTCCACCACCAACTGCCCGAAGACAGCTGGGATAGGCACAAGCAAGCCTGTGACCCTAGTGAGGGTAAGCAACTATGGATAATGAATGGATGGAGTTGCAAGGACGAGTCAAGCTAATTGAAATGAAACCACTGCTCTGAAAGACAACTTCAGAATAAAAGCCTACCTATAGGCTATTTCTTTGAAGTCCCTGTATTATTTAGTGTGTTTCTTTTTGGACTACATAACATACTGACAGCTTTTTATGTCATTTTGTTGCTGGTTCCTTGCTATGTCTGTGGAAAAAAATATTTTTTTTTTAAAGTATCCACATGAATCATAATACATTTCACCTCAGAATCCAAAATCCTCCCACTTACATTACCTAGATGGGTTTCCTTCCTCTTCCTCTTGACATGATTACTCATACAGCACATGTGTAACCTTAATTGAACATGCGCTTGATTCTAGGTTTAGCTATTTCATGTGTTGAAAAGTCCAAAATTTACATCGCACACGTTGTTATATTTTGTTTGGGAAGCTGAACTATTTCTGATCATTTACAATGATATGAATTTCCAAAAGATCAATTGCTTTTCTATTGTTAGCTGATGGCTGAATGACAGAAGGGGAGCTGAGGCCAGAGTTATTTTGCTCTCATTTGTCCTTGGAAGTGTAATGAATTGTGCAGTAAACAGGCTACAGGCCATAATGCTCTTTCATTGCAGCTCCCACACTCATCCATCCACCCTGAGACTGTCAATAACATCCCCATGCTCACCATTTACACGGCAGCAGTTTGCACTTAACACTGCCAGTGTGTTAACTGCTCAAAACATCCGCCAGTACTCACCTTTATTCAGAAAGCGAAACCTCCACTTTACTGAAGGCATGACCGTTATTTTGTCTCTGTACAATATCTTTTTCTTCTCGTCTTTTTTTCCCTGTTTCCAGCTGAAGAACAACAATAATCACTTGCCTTGAGGGAGATCACTTGTTCTTATTAAAACTTTTGATCCACCATTTACAATCTTCTTTGTTGACACAATTTTCTTCATTCGGGTTTATGGTTTACAATACTGTACAATTTACATCTAATGCATTCATCAAAGTACTGTTTTGTCAAATGTTGCTTTCAGAGTAGCATTCAATCCTGGAAATTTTTATAGTAAACATAACACATTTATTTTCTAGAACATTTTTACAGACCACTCAAACATGTCTACATAGATTTGATTTAGCTGTTTGTGTTTTAAGCCTATACGTGAGGAAGCACAATGATAATGCAACAGCTTTTAAGGAAAATAAATTCTAGGCTGGTTTTTATCACTTGCTACTTCCTGTCACCTTTATCTTAACAATCAGAGGCAGAGGGTGATGAGGTAAGAGCTAAGATGAGATCAAATTTTAATGATCCCTATGGGCAAATTGTTCCCTGGCAGCTGGAGCAGCAGCCGAGACAAAAAGCACCCTCAGCTCATTACAAAAACCCTCACAGATCATAGTATCTGCATGTTTGTTGTATCCAATGCTTTGTTAGGGCTACCGTATAGTCTACACTATCACTAAAATGTACATGCACTCACTGAAATTCGATGACTCCATTTTTAAATAACGTTCCCTTTAGCTTGATAGAATGCCCATTAAAAATGTCAATATGTTAACTGAATGTTAACTGTCTTTGTCTCTAATGTCTTCATCTGTGTTATTATTTTTAAAAAACTCAAGTTAATAATATGTTAAACGGTTTCCACAAGCCTAAACAAAATTCTGATCCATATTGAGTATCAGAAAGCATTTGTAATTCGAAGTGCCATTTGCTGTGGACTGAAAATGACATCAGTTGCTCAAGGCTCAACCAATCACAGCTTGAACATCACATGACCAAGGCGGAGGCGAGAGGTGTTTAACTTTGGTGCGACTCAAGCTAATTATTCAAAAATATTAGAAATGTTCATGTGTCATTGCAGTTGCTCACTAGCGCGACCATTAATAACAGAGCATTCGCCTCCTGATGAGGCAGGATTTATCTAGATTAAATGTGACTAAATGAGGGTAGGTTTTGTAATGTTTTGACAGCTTTTGAAACAACAGCGTTACGTGAAAAACATGAGTGGTGGGTGATAAATATTTGATAGAAACGAGCATTGAATGTAATTTTATTATTCAAAACGTTGTTTGGATATTTAAATACAATGCAAGTATTATACCGTAGTGTAGTTTGATCTGCACTCCTGTGGAAGCGAAGCTGGTTATCCCACACGGAGAAGGCTCACTGATTACTACTGGTCCCGCCTACTACCACCCGAATGTAGTCTGATTGGTTAAGCGCCCGATCAGTCAAAGAGGGTGCCGCCCCATTGACGCGCACGCTCTTTCGCACCCCTCCTTCGGCAGCAGGTTGGGTTGAGCGCTCCACTAGGGGACCGTGGACAGCTCCCGAGTGAGGAGCAGAGCAACTCAGGAGGAGAAGAGGGCTGGACATGGGGGAGCCACCGCACAGGCCCGAATGATCGACATCAACACAATTCGGATGTGCACGCACCGGGGAAGAGACACAAAGAGAGCAGAGTGGAGAGGCCACCGGAGGACGGGAAAACAAGCGAGGAAGTGAAGGCAAGGGGAAAGGGGGATACGACTACTGACCCATCCCGGCGCATCAGGGGGGACAAGAGAAGAGGAGAGGAGAGGAGAGGAGAGGAGAGGAGAAGAAGGAGAAACATTTCCGCTCGACCTGATGGACTGACGACAGATGAATGAAGACTGCCTACACTAACGCCTATCGATGCCTGGCCAAGGACCTGGACGCTTACGCCATGAATACGGACATGACAATGGACGGCATCGGCAGCCTGCACGGCGGGGTGGCGGTGAGCTCCGTGGCCCCTGACGTGGAGCTGATGAGCGGCCACAGCCCTCACAACGGCCGCGGGAGCTCTTCGGGGGCGGCGGGGGGACACGGGGCGGCGGCGGCGGCTGCCCTGCGGATACACCAGGACCTGGCCGCCGCCGCCGCCGCGTCATCCCGCTCGGCCATGGTGTCCGGCATGGCCACTATCCTGGACGGCAGCGGGGAGTACCGTCCGGATCTGTCCCTGCCGCTGCACCACGCCATGAGCGTGCCCTGCGACACGTCCTCTCCCGGGATGGGAATGAGCGGCACTTACACCACCTTAACCCCGCTGCAGCCGCTGCCCCCCATCTCCACCGTGTCGGACAAGTTCCATCACCACCACCACCATCACCAGCGGCTGCCCGGCAACGTCAGCGGAAGCTTCACTCTGATGCGGGACGAGCGGGGACTACCCGGCATGAACAACCTTTACAACCCCTACCACAAGGATCCCATGTCCGGGATGGGTCAGAGTCTCTCCCCGGTGCTCGGTAACGGCCTGGGCTCCCTCCACAACACCCAGCAGAGCCTCCACAACTACGGCACGGCGACGCACGGGGGCCACGACAAGATGCTCAACTTCGACCCCACCGCCTCCATGCTCGCCAGAGGGGAGCACCACCAGCACCGAGCCCTCGGTGGCCCGGCAGGCGGGATGATGCCGCACCTGAACGGGATGCACCACCCGGGACATCCCGTGTCGTCGGCGGGACAGCACCCCCACCCTCACCTCCACTCTCCATCCCACGGGCCCGTGCTGGCTTCCAGCAGGGAAAGACCGCCCTCCTCCTCGGGGCCGCAGGGGGGTAACGGTTCGGGGCAGCTGGAGGAGATCAACACCAAGGAGGTGGCGCAGAGGATCACGGCCGAGCTGAAACGATACAGCATTCCTCAGGCCATCTTCGCCCAGAGGGTCCTGTGCCGCTCCCAGGGGACGCTGTCGGACCTGCTGAGGAACCCCAAGCCCTGGAGTAAACTCAAGTCGGGTAGGGAGACCTTCAGGCGGATGTGGAAGTGGCTGCAGGAGCCGGAGTTTCAGAGGATGTCGGCTCTCAGATTGGCAGGTAACTCGTTTCGCTGTGCGCTAACTTCAACTAAAAACGAACGTCTTTTATTCTCCATGTCTGGATCGTTATATTTTCAAATGCCTCCGTATAGCCAGTGTGGTTCAAAAACGCCATTACATTTATTTGGAATCACATGACATTATTTACCATTATTGATCAACAAAAAAGCGATCGATGGGGAATGACCAGGTCGAGGATTTCCCTCCAAACACTTCTCACATGCGTCCCCCTCAGAGGATACGTTCGCTCTAAATTACACTTAACTGTCGCTGTCAAAAAATAAAAGCGATTTGCTGCTTAGAATAATATAGTCAAGCTTGATTTAATCATATTTTTCTTACTTCAATTAAATTCGATAGATAGATAGATAGATAGATAGATAGATAGATAGATAGATAGATAGATAGATAGATAGATAGATAGATAGATAGATAGATAGATAGATAGATAGATAGATAGATAGATAGATAGATAGATAGATAGATAGATAGATAGATAGATAGATAGATAGATAGATAGAGCATATGGTTGTCTGATTTAGATTGATTGATTATTTACATCGCTTTGGGGGGCTTGTGAACAAATTCAACTTACTTGAGGCGTTCACAAGGTTGATAGAGTAGTTGTCACTTCAGTGGATCTGGGGCCCCCTCTAGTGAGGATCCTGGTGTGTGTCCCAACAACAATCCCCCATTGTCTGCAGGGGACAGCCAGTGTAGCAGGAACCTTGTACAAGGTTCAGGTGTGTGTGTGAGTTTTTTTTAAGCTGTTGGAGAGACTTGATTGCGGTGGTGAATTGCACCAAAAGGAGGCTTGAGTGATACCGCTGAGATTTAGTTGTGCTGTACAAGCAGTTTTTTTTGTTCACTCGGTTAAGGCAATGTTCATTTCACCCTTCTTGAAAAAAGGCACATTTGTCGTTGTCAAAAATAGCCCTGGGTTAGTGAAAACAAGACTCGTAAATGAGTGTTATTATCGCATCTAATAATAATTTCAATTCCTATCTCTAGTAAATGAAGTCACATTGTGCATGCATTTTTTCATGTTATTCTTCTTTTTGAGCTCAAAGGGCAGTGTAAGGATATTTTTTCCATTACCACTTTTCACCAGCATAAAAAACAATGAAAAGCGTTCACATCATTAAAAGTAAAATCAAAGAAAGCAAAATAGTAATTCAGATTTTGTTTTCGCGCACCAAGACCAATCTATACATATGAAGGGCAATTATAGATATACACACAATCTATTCAGTAATCAAGCGGTGTGAAAAAAAAAAGCAGTTTGTGGTAAAATAAAAACCCTAAAATTAATAAAAAGAAATGAGGAAAGAGGGGTTATTTCAACTTGGTGGTTATAGTGGTTATGCTTTCCAATGTAACAAATACATTTTTGATTCATAGTTAGGATGGGCAATCTTGTTAAAGGCAAACTCTCTAAAAAACGTCTTAGTTTTCAAACGAAACTATTGCCTGTTATGGTATGATCAGATTATAATAATAGGAATAACATAAAAAAATTGAAAGCTTAAAAATTTAAGTTATCCTCCAATTCAAACACATAACTACTTATGATTATTAAATCAGAAAACAAATCACAGATTTAATTTATCTTAGAATGGTTTGTGTTGTATTACTCGTAAATTCATTTTGGAAAACATCATTAACATTAATTCACATTTGAAATTATATATAAATGTGTATTCCAATTATATTTATTTTATTTATTGGTGGTTTGCTCAAACGGACTGTTATTATTGTGTTCTGCCAGCAATTTAATTGGTTTTCTCAGGCTAGTTTCTAATTACACTTTTTTTGTTGAAGAAATTCTCTATTAACTGTGGCTTGTGCTTTAGAACAAAATTGCATTGTGACTTACCAGGGTCTGTTTGAAGTGCATTTATATATTCAAGATTTTAAAACACACAGAAGTTTGGATCATTGTGGAGGAAATTGTTGTTGAGCTTTTTATCATGAACAGTGTGTTCTATGTTTGTCTTGGAATCCTGTTTTAAATTTAAAGAAAATAAATCAGTAGTGAGAAATAGTTTCATGCAAATTTGCTCATAGAGTTCAATAGAAAGAGTTGGAGATAAATGCAGTACATGGAATTTAGTCCAAAAAGAAACAGCGGCAGCCTATACTTTTTTTTTTCGCGCGGTTTAAAATGTGTACATAGGCAGTTTGTGCTCAAGCTCTGACAGATGAGATTATCTCTGCACAATTGCACTGTTGTTTGATTCCTTGATTTCTGTCTATCGACCGTGTGGCAGGGGTTGTTTGGTTTTGACGGCTGCTGTTTGATTATATAGATTAACAGGAAATGCCTTGAGTGAAGGAGGGGGTTGGGGAGAGGAGAGGCGGGAGGGTGGGCGAGGTGCTTTCATGCTATGTGTGTTCTAAAATGGCAGCACACAAACAAACACTGAACAGCATCCTCTTGCTGTTTCATAGCGATTAGCTTCACACAGTCTGACTTTTGCATGTGCAACATGTTCGCCGTACTTTTGTTCATCTACAATTCACGCTTGAATTCTTGGTTTATCGTGATTAAATGTCGGAAGAAAACAGAAATTGTGTCATCCTACCTTGAAATGAAATGTTTGTCTTTGTCGTGGTCAGTATTTCACTAACGACATTATCCAAACTCCAAAAAGCCATCAGGTGAATGACACTATAAGTAAACAAAACATGGAAGATTGTAACCAACTGGCATTTTCATGGACAGTGTAAACAAACACACTAGATGGAATACAGCCTTAGAACATAATCCTCATTTTAAAAGTTTGGTCATTTAGCAAATGAGGATTTAGATTTCACCAACTATTTTTTCACCAATTATAATATCTTATACCCAAGCTTTAGTTGTTAATTGTTGAGGCTGAACGCATGCCAAGCGATGCGATGAAAATGACTGAGCTGTCATGCAGTGTGTGCCGTTCTACAATTAGCTGACTTGTCAATCATTAGCAACTCATTTTAATTAGGCTTTGAAACTTTGACTTGAGAAAGAACAATGTTTTAACATCCAATTAAAAATGCCATGTCTTACTACGTGAGCTTTAACAACATAGTTACAATTCTGCATTTGAAGTGAGCTGACTGCTGACAAGCCATAAAAATGCAGTATGAACAGAATATAATAATAGAATGCATACATATTCAGATTGTGTTTTCTTTTAAATAAATCATTATCCCTGAATATTTTTTTGTTGTTGCTGCTAAACCTCTGCTCCACATTTCAGCTCACTTATCAGTAATAAAGTGAAAATGAATGGAGTGAATGTTTACATAGCAAGTCAAACCACAGTGTAGGCTCAATTTTGTACCTAAAATTTCCATTTAGGGACCACTGTGCACCTAGGTAAAAAAAAAAAAAAAAAGCTAGGCCATAGCCCTCGATATATATTTCTTAACAGGTATATTTTTTCAACAATTACTTCACTATATTTATAATTTATTATGTACAGTACCTATAGCTAAAAAGCACAATGTGAAGACATCACGATTATTACTGCTATCTTTACTCTCTCCTTTATTGCTCACCTGTTTCCTCTTTTTGTATCATAGGTATGTCGATATAGTGACCAGGAAAATCCAATTCTTCCTTGATAATAGCAATATTTTATTTGCGTTTTTGTACATTACACGTTTAGATATAATACCAGCTGTTTTTTCATTGTGAAATACAATCGAAACACAACGACTCGTTGGCGTAAAGGAGGTGATCAGCTGTGGTTATTATTATCGAGATGTTGTATGTGGCAGTGCAGGGATTACAATAGTTATTTTATTGCACTCACTCTTCACCAATATGATTCTGAAGTACTATGGGACATTGGGGAGCTGCAAATCCTCCATCAACAATGCTACAGCCATCTTATAAAGCAAGGGTTAAAGGTTAGAGCTGCAACATCCGGATATTAGCTGTAGTAATGTAGCAGTTGCAGGGAAAGACACTGTTAAGACTCTCTTAACCCCTTTAAAAAAATACGGCAGCCAATTAGACTGTTCTCTATAACAGCATTGTAGTCCCTTTGAATATGGGTCAAGATTACAGCCACTCCTCCACAAGAGTGCAATTGTCATTCAGTCTTCATTGGAATAATACTCCCAAGCAAGGATTATGCTGGGTTTTAATTCAGGAAAAATGTTCTTATTCATCACTTTCTGACCAAATGTTATTCCTATTTTTTTGTTCCTCTCACATTTCCTCTTGCATCCTTTCAAATAATTCATTCGATTCATACCATTACAATGTCAATTTATTCAAAAAGTCATGCCACAGGGGCTACTATTTTTCTCTTTTGACATGTTGACATTTTTCCACCAATTTTCACCCCTGAGGCTAATTTTGCCACAGAGGCCTGTTTATCATTTTTTCCAATGGCACGTTCAGTATTACACAATGACATCGCTCGTGTTTTAAATTTTAATTATTTATCTGTGCTCAATTATTTCACCTTGGGTTTGATTTTCAATTTGCCAGAAGTTCCCACTTACTAAAAAATTCTACATTTTTTCCATCATAATAACCCATTTAAAAAAAAAAAATCCCTTTTTATTCCCATCACTTTGAAATTGTCTTCACTTTTTGCATGCCCAAAAAAGTCAGCTTTACAAGCATTTTTCAAAACACTTTTTCAAACAAAATTCCAATAAAAAATTATCCTTTCATTCTCAAAGGCATTGCAATTCCTAATTGCTCAGGTCGACCCCCCCCCCCCCCCGAAAAATTCTATATTCACTCCAAATGCCATTTTTGAAAGAAACAGTCATTACGTTCGTTACTGCCCATCATCTATATTTCAATATAATTCCATACAATTCACGATCATTCAAAATCACTCCATGTTCCAGTATTTTTTTCAATCAGAATTTCAGCCTTTACACACAATTTTTCTCTAAATTGCAAATGTGTCGTTTAGTTTAATGCCCATTAACATTGTGTCAAGCCCTGCCCATCATTTTTAAGGGCTCTGAAATTGCAAAAAAAAAAATCTTCTTTCTTATGGAAACTACTCCCATGATTGCAAAACGCTCAAAGGCGCGGCCTTGAAATGTATACCAAGCGTTGCCTCTTTGCCTCCTCCTACCTTCTCTGAATCTGTTTCCCTCTCTCATTCTCTCTTTTGGGGGGGAGGTATTATGTGATTGTCAGGGGAATTGAACACAAGAGCCGAGGCAGCAGCAGCCCGATGAATTATTGATGGGAATCTCGGCGTGACCCTCCTCGGTCTGCTCACTTCACTTCTTCTTCACCTCACAGCCGGGTTAACCAGGCAAAATGGAGGGAGGGAACAAAGGGGGGAGGAAGTGTGGAGCCCATTGTTTGGTTGGAGGATGCTGCCTCCGACTCCAAGTGAATTATGGATGAAAAGAAAATGATCCTCAAATCAGTGTTCGAAGAGACGAGCTCATATTTCCACAGATTCGGTTCCACCAATGCAACAGTCATGAATTTTGGGAAATTCTGGCTGCTAATTAACATTACTTTTGGATGTGTCAAAATAAACACCTTTGGGGTGCAAGGGTGTGTTTAATAATGGGAAATGGATCACATGTATGACTAATGCTGTCAAGTCACATCTGTTCATATGTGGTGAAATTGGAACTGTTACTTGAGAAATTGGACCCAGTTAACTAATTTGTCAAGAAGAACTTTGAAGTAACACACTTCAACGTTGACTATATAAATCCAGTAGTTTTGGTGGAATCGTATTGAAAATGCAAACGATCGGGCTAAATATTTTCCATTTACGTGTCCGGCTGCAAGCAGACTCAGTGCATTATTAATGAGCTGGACTGTGCTTTATGGCACGCCAATTACCAGCAGTTACTTTCCTTGTGTTTTTGTGTGTATGTATTTGAGCTTACAGTTGCAGACTGTGGGAATACAGATTGCCTCTGTTTTCAGGTTCTCTTCTTTGGACCTCTTGCATATTCAATGTCTGATATTGATCCATAGTAATGGATTTTAGGCTGCTGTGAGGAGGTGTTGGAGCTTTTTAGTGTGTCAGTTTGAGATGATTTGACAGAAAATGCTGTAATGTTCACTTCCTATTTACTAAACACCAGCACAACATGATGTACTGTAATACTTACATGAAAGGATTTGCATGTAAAAGACATACGTAGCTATAACATGAGCTGTAATTGGTTTTTAAATATCGATATTTAGGATTAAATTGTGTTATTACTGATGAAAATTGTCACAATGTGATGCAATGTTCTTGAGAGGTTTTGCAGTGGCTCTATATGTCGGTGTAGTAGTGCTTATCGATAGCCTAGTCAACAAAGTATCAGGCTTGCGATAGTGGTCCCACAAGAGAATTTTACATCATTAATTGAGGTGCATGTGGAAAACTATATTACTATATTTATTCATGTCAAGAAAACACAGTTTATCTGTCTTCGACTATGATATACTATTAGAATAATAGACTTACTTTTTCTGTTTGTTTTTGTTATCATCCCTAACTTTCATTTGATACAAGTTTCCACTTTTTAGATTATTTATACCAACTCTTGCAAAAATATTAATAGGTACACTAAAAAGAATGTTTGGACCATATCCTTTTGGCAGACTAAGTTTACAATGTTTTAAATTTTAGACTTGCAGGTTCAACTCATTAAACCTTTTCTTATGATCGCTGTGGAGATTGTGCACTTAGTTGGGTTCCCAGCAAGATTCATGTTTTTCTAAAACATACCCTTGCTTATAACATATTTCTGGTTAGTTTTTCAAAGGTTGGGTTGTTTTTTTTTTTCTTTCATCTTGGGACTTTTTAGGGAATTCCAAACATAATCGGGAAACTTGTGGTGGAAAAAGGATGTTATTTAGGTTTATAAAAATGACAATATTTGTACTTTTTGTTATTTTGACAATTTTTCATCATTAATGTCAATAATAACCAGGAAATGTGAAAATGTTGTTAAAGGGATAAACATATAAAACTGCATCGTTGGGATAAAATGAGATAAGACAGGGGAAAATGATCATTTAATGGACAATTAAATCAGTGAAGTGTGCAAGATGGCTAAATGGGACATAAGAACTGAACTATATTTTCATTCTGCAGATGGTTTTTAAAAACTTGTAGTTGTTTACGTTTAAACTCAGCACGTACAAAAATAACTGTAGTATCATTTAAGATTACATTTCAACATTTTGGCCATTATTATTCTGCTTTGTGTTTTTTACACAGCACTTACAGATTGAAAGTGGGATCATGTTTTTCTTTTTTTGGTGTAGCACGGCATCAGGGTGACGCCTGACGTCTTCTTGACATCTGTTCTTTCGAGAACTACCTTCCATTACCTTCACCAGGTTCTTAGTACTTGTTATAACTGCGTCGGATAAAGCAAAGGCAGCCGAGGTGTTTGAAAGAGGTGCAGTTTGATTGGCACCTGACCTGCGATGACAGCCTTGACTGCTTTCTTGATAGCCTGAGGATAAAAGACGGGTCTTAGTCTGTCCAGCCGGCTACTGACTTTAGAAAACGACAGTCAATCAAACTGTGGGATGTAGCGCGAGAGATCAAATTGCTGTGCTGTGCTGCACATAAAGTGAGAGACCTGTTGTCCCCCTAAGTCAGCAAGTGGCCTTTGAAGGTCTTTGCTTTGTGCTGGTTGTTGGTTTTTCACCTTTTGGGGAAAAGGGAAACAGACAACAATATTTCGAGCTGTGCTTGTCATGTTTATTTTTTTTTTTTTATTTCACTCATTGGTGTAAACAAACACAAGCATGAATATAATATGGCATCCATTTCTGAAAAAGCATTGCTCGTTCTCACTCTTTGCAACCTTTGCGGTTTCTGAGAATATCATGGGCGTTCTGGAGTGATTTATTTTATTTAGACTGTCTACAACAATTATGGCAGCATGACAGGTGCTGGAGTGGTACAAGTGTTAGCCAGAGCAGCCAGAGTTCAAAAGAGAAAATGGCCCTGTCTCAGCTTTATTAAAGCGGTCAAATCAAACGTGACATCTGTACTCTGAACTCATCGAGGCAGAGCGCTTGTAGAATTCACGCAAACATCGGCAGGAAGAAACAAGGGAGGGATGCAATTCACCTCCAGAAGTAGAAATTAGATCTTTTGGAGCCCACTTTTCTTCTGAAGCAGGCAAGTGCAAACCCGGTCCTGGAGGGCCACCTATTTTTGATGTTTCAGTCATCCAATGCAGCTGATTTAAATGATCAGGTTTGTTGTCAGGCTTCCACTGAGCTTGCTGATAAACTGATTGTTTAAATCAGTTGTTTTGGACAGAAACCTCAAAACATGTCGGATAGGCGGCCCTCAAGGAATGGTTTTGGACATGCCTGTTTTAAAGAGTAAGATGATTTGGGTGTGGAAGAACTTGAGCCCTGATATGAAGCAATATGCATTTTTAAATGAACAAAGTGTAGGTTGTGAGCTCTCACAATTTTCAGTATCTGGAAATCGTAACGAATGAAAAACATTACCCACACACAGTCTTTCAGTGAAAGGAGACACTTGCATTTAAGTAAGTAGATTTTGGACATTGATTGCAAGGCAAGCATCATTTTATGCTTTGTCTTTTCTAAGTGTTGTAATTCAAAAAAATTTCAGTCTGACGCTCTCCTTCCCTACGGTTCATTAGTATTGGTGTCACAGTGTGGCTGAAATAACTCTGTCTGCAGGTGTAATGAATTAAGACAGGCAGCACGAAGCCGTCAGTCTCCGGACAGGCTTTATGGTGAAAGACAAACGGCATAGAGAGAAATAAAAGGACAAATAAAACTCATTGCCTTCTGGTATTCGACCTTGTTTTTTTCGACAAAATTGTGCAGGGCTGAGATTAAAAAGGGGAAACCTGATTTCATAACATTGTAAAATTAAATACTTAACTTAACCAGTATTTAATGTCTTGAGCAGGGGTGTAGCCACATGGGGACCACGGGTGGCCAGCCACAAACTTAGGGGAGATTTTAATATTTGTGATTTTTCCAACAATTTTAGTGCTACACATTATTTGTCAAATAATTGCATATTTCAATGTTTATTATAAAATAATAAACAGTAATTTTCAAAACACTAACTGGACGAGGCATGATCAAAAATTAAAATAATGCCTACAGTAATGCATGCACGCATCCAGGGCCACGCCTCACTGAGGTGTTGGGTTACCCTGGCCATCCCAGTGAAAAATATCTTTCTTTGCCCCTGACCATGAATCCCCAGAAATATGTAACCCCTGGGGGATATTTTGGCCCAACGCTGACTTTGAATTTTTTTTTGATAATTGATATCAACGGTAAAGCATATAAAAAATAAAACAAAACAAAGAAAACAGAAGACTAGAACATTGCATAGATTGTCAAAACATTTCAGTATGCCGTCCCGCCATCCCTTTTAAATGCTTGCAAATGGGAGGTCGAGAGGTGCACCCTGCAGATGTCAAATTTAGCCCATGTCGGGCTCATTTACCGTCATTAAAAATTGGTTTTGGATCAGATTTTGTATTTCGTCAATTTTGGACATATTGAAAACCCAATGTTTTTATCATGCAATTCCCCTGATTTTGCATTCATCATTTCAAGGGGCAACTTGCAAACAGGGTGCAATAAAAAGTTTTGTGTTGAGACACCAAAACCACCAGAGGTGTGCCAGTGGACAACTTAGGACATTTGCATAGACTTCATTGAGCGATTTAGTTGGGTGAAAATAAGGCCAGGTTAGTGAAAAATCTAATCATGTAATCATCACATTGGTCTTGTCGTGGTTGATTTAGCTCCACTGCCTCGAAAGTCAAGAGCTTGAATCTCGACACAGGCCCTTCTGTATACTGTAGCGTTTGCATGTTCCCCCCATGCGGGAGCTCCAGTTTCCACCTATAGAAAAAAAAACTGGATGGTAAGCCAATTAAAAACACATAAGTGTCCTTTTGTTCTGAATGTGAGTTTGAATGACCATTGTTCGGTGTGATGATCTTGGGGTCCGATTTGTTTATTGTGAGTTTATCCACTGTGTTGATTTTGTTCTGTGTACAAGGTGACGTTCATACACAGTTCATTTTGAGCCCCAGTTGAAGAAAAAAACATTTACATATCTACTGTGCAGTATGTCTTGAATAAATATAAAAAACAAAAACACACCAAAAAAAACATCTAATTAATTTTTCATTAAAGAAGGTTCAGTGAATGTGCATTTAACTGAATGTTTTATTGCAATTCAAGCACATATTCAAGCGCCAGGATTCCTTGTAAATAAAGCATGGGCAAAACACAAACTAATGTTCTTTTCGAAGAAGGAGGTGTTCCTATCGCATGTATATGTCCAAGTATTCGGTTAAGAAGGGGTCTTATTTGTCCTTTTTAAAACCGAAATATGAGCATATTTGGGGTTTTGCATGTGTTTATGAGGCCTTTCAAAACCTGAATATTTCGGCACTGACTGCATGTAAACATAGTCAGTGAAAAATAGATTGGTTGTTGTTTGATAGTTCTTGTCTGTGTGTTGCCTCAGCTGCCTGTAAATGTGCTGATGTGCGTCTGTAGTGGATCAATGCTCAGCTGATGCTCAGATACTGACACCAAACAGCAACATTTGTTGTCTCTGGTCTGCTTTATTTAGATATTCTGTGTGTGTGCGTGCGTGTGTGTGTGTGTGAGTCAGTCGGTTTCTGCAGCAATGTGTATGTGTATTCGATCGTGAAGCAGCAGTTTGGGCTTGGCCCGTGCATTGGGGCGGATGTATGTGGATCGATGGCAGTAATCCAGAGCAGATTAAAAGAGCATTAATACTGGCAACGATAACGTAAACGGTACGGACCTAGATCTTCATTGATCTGTAGGAACCTGATCTAGACTGGTTCCTGGAAGAGAACAGGAGTTGGGGAGGGAGAGCTGACTAACCGTATGTACTCCTCAGAGTTTTTATAATTTTGCCACAGTGGAAGGGAAATAAAATGTTTAACATATTAAAATCAAGACTTTTCTCATACTGTCATTACAGGGAAAATTCTGCTGAAAACATAGGGCGAATCCAAACAATCAGTAAAGCTCAATGAACATATCATTATAAAAATATCTGGAAAAGTAGGAGAGCTGTCACAATCAAATCTTTTAAAATCGATTATCCTATTTATGATTCCATTGAAAAATTGTATTTATTTAAAGTTTTTGCTTGAACGTCAGTCAGAGTGGCTATAACTACTCATTTATTATCTTTTATACATATGAATTATGAGGCACCAACACAGTTTGCCTATGCTAACCGACTATCAATGACAAATAGCATTAGTGTGCTAGCAATTATCATTTAAGGTCAACAAATACTAACTAATAGTTAGTTCACACATACATATTGTTACATGTACATTACAGATGGAATATTGTCCTTTCATTAATTTACAGGCAGACCATGCTTTAACAATATTCCATTAGAAAATTTGCCAGTGGAGCTGCGTAATAGCGTCTTTGAGGTTAATAACTTCCTGTTGCCGAACTTTTTCTTTTTCTTCTTCTTTTTCTTCTTCTTCATCTTCTTCCACTTCTTCTCGACAAGCAGACTGGGCATGTTTTGTGTTTGATTGTTCCCAACGATTGAAATTTGATCACCTAAAACTGAGCCACTATACAGTAGATCCAGGGTGTCAAACTCATTTTAACTTGTGGACTGCATGGAGAGACATCGATTCCCAAGTGGACCGGACCAATAAAACCATGATATATATTTATATAACTTTAAAACAACAACTTCATATTCTTTATTCTTTTTTAATTTTGTCCAAAACAGTAAAAGCACATCATCACTAGTAATCATAAACCATTAACATTATTAACAATATTAATCAAAACATTTCAAGTTTTACATATGCAGGATTATAAAAAATTCAGCTAATTTTTATACTTTATAAAATCATTTTGTGGGCCGGATTAAACTCGTTTGCGGGCTATAACCGGCCCATGGGCTATATGTTTGACACCCATGCAGTAGCTCGTTTGTTGTGTATTCTGAGGTAGTACAGCTGTGGTGCTTTTTAGAGGAAGTTCATACCTTTCGCTCCCTTTTTTGGTAATTATCATGTGCTAATATTGTCTGTTGAAATCATTATCGGCCTCCTTCATCAGTAATAATGAGTATCATCCCTGAAAAACATATCTGTCTATCTCTAATGTGGACTATACAACAAAGTCCATGCAAGGGACTAATTGTGGGGATTGTTATACACACAGAGTGTGTTTTTGTCAAATCTATCTGGATTCAGCATGTATGTTGACATTCACTGTAATTAAGCATAAATGACAAGTTGTTTGCTCATTGTGTGTTCTGATAGTCTTTTACTTTAAAATTGTGATTAATTTGTTATTATTGACTGTTTCATAAATATGTGTGTTGCACATATATTCCAGTTTTTTTTTCATTTATGGTAATTAACGAACTGAAGTCGAACTTAATCCTCTTTTTTATTTTTTAACAATTTTGAAGGATAGATAAGATTTATAATAGCATCTCTTCTTCAGTGTGTCTTCATCTTACCCTCAAGCTCATTATTGGTCCTGCTTGTGCTGATAAATCAAAAGCAAACCTGAATTTAAGACAAGACAATGAAGAAAAGTGCTGGTCAGATTTTCTTCTTTTTTTTCCCCAGTTCACATTTGGTGGTAAAAGCATTAAAAGGAAGCTCTCGTTTTATGTGCATTAGACTTATGAGATTGGGTGGAATCCTCTTCTATTTGATCGAGCCACATAACCGGATTCATTTAGTTGATACCGTCTGTTATTGGATTAGGTTTTAGATTAGATGGATAGGATCCAATTGTAGATATTACAGCCTTTAATAGTGACAAGTTACCGGGAGAGAGTCGATGGAAATGTACGTCCATCTATTCGCTACCCAGCCATCGACTCTTCCATTTATCATCCGCTTCCATTTACAAGCCATACACCGCCATTTTTCCAAATTATCCACAATCATTCATTATCTATAGCCTACTCTCAATCTTTAAAGAGGCAGTCAGTAGTATTTCTTATTGAACAAAGTTAATCATTTTAAAAACCCGCTAAAAATTTCAGTAACATGCAAATACTTGTAATCTATCACGCAAACATTGTTTTTTTTATATAATCATATGTCTAGGAAGAATAAATTATATGACATGGGAAGGGCTGGTCAGACAAGAGGCCACCATGTTTTGCAGCCATTCTTAAGCTATGGCTAGTCAAAGGAGGAAATCTTCACGAGCGTAATTCCAATCACGTTTTTTTTATTATCAGTTTGTATCTTGTGTGGGGCCGAGTTTCCAGTTTGTATGCCTCTCGCAAAAAAAAAAAAAAAAAACAGGAAGAAGAAGGGGAAAAAGAAGATTTGAATGTGGAATTAATGTGGAAGGAAGAGAAGAAGATGATGACAAACAAGGAGAAGAGTTAAGCTTGGTTTTTGCTTGACTTATGAAAGCTCCGCACAGAAAGGAGACCCACGGAATTTCACCGGCACTTAGCAGAACTTTATACTCGGTGCGGCTTCCCCGGCAGACAGCCAATATTCTCCCATACTATAGGTGGCAGTAAATGGAGTCTGCAGCATACAAACAACACTATTCTATAACAGAGGTAGAGAATCCTAGTAGATTCAAATGATCTAAAAGGTTTTTTTTTTTTAGCAGACCCCTCATCTCTCTCCAGTGTGTGTGCTTGCCAGGAGTTGTTTACGGTATTTAGGTCACAGTGGTCCCTTTCAGCTGAAACATAAAGGTGTTTGTACGGGCGAACTTCCATGAGCAATAGTTTGTCCGCCATGTTTTCCATGCAGTGCTTCCGTGCGGTAAAGAAATTCCCGAAGGTACGTGTTGTGGAAAATCTGGCCTGCACAGACTTGTCCACAGAGGGGCGTGGTTGCCGAAATGACTTCATTTTGACGCGTGGAGCTGTGTGGAACACGTGGACTTGTCAAGTATAAGCCAAGCTTTATGGTGCACACAGAAGGTACAGAACTGTACCACAACACAGGGCATGATGATCGATTTGAGAGTATGGATGACCACAGTTATTCCACGCATTTGAAGTGACCAACCACACATAAAAAAACAAGAGCAAAGACATTGAGATAAAACAAGAAAGATGTTGACGCTATAGAGAAAGCTGAGGAAACCAAATTTGGTCTGGAAAGGACTGGATTTTTGCAATGAATTCCATACTGTTGACCAGTTGTGGATCCCTTGTTGTGTCTGCGGATGCCAAAATTGTCGTGCTTCTGCATGAATCTTACTGACTAATGTCTCTCTCTCTGAAGAAATAGGTCACAAGCTTTCAAGTACGGTCTCTCTGAGAGATTGTAGTGTGCATGTTTCAAAATCATCAGATGTCACTAGATGCTGCTAAATTCTACTGACTGCCTAGTTAAATATTTTGCTGTGATCTCTTGGCTGTTTCATATCTTACAGACAAGGAAATCTGATCAACTTAAATGACCTGGCACTGATCAAAGTAGAGACAAGCGGTCCTCTATGGCCACACAAGCTTCTCTCGATCAATCATCGATAACAATCCAATCTATCGATTGAAGAATATTATCTTTCTGCCTGTGTTTGCTCTCTGTTGGGGCTGTGTGCTGTGAGATAGACCACCAATGACTTCAGGACGCCAAAAACAAAGCTGATAAGAACGAGTACAGAGAAACCAGTTAACTCATCATCTATTAGCTCAGTGTGTGTATGTGCGTATGTGTGTGACTAAACAGTGGCTCCCTTTGACTTATCATCACTGTCAACATTTAGCAAGTCAAGGTTAGTGAATGTTTTCCCTGACGCTTTTATATCTCTCCTGAGGATTTTTGGGGGGAATTCAAAATTTTAGCAATTTTCCAGTGCTGTCAGATTGTATTTTGAGAATAGATAGATAGATAGATAGATAGATAGATAGATAGATAGACAGATAGATAGATAGATAGATAGATAGATAGATAGATAGATAGATAGATAGATAGATAGATAGATAGATAGATAGATAGATAGATAGATAGATAGATAGATAGATAGATCAGAAGGTTGTGAGAGTAGAACGCAAAACTGAAAAGATGAATAATCATAAACAAATTGATCACTGACTTATCAAATGAGTAACACTTCAGCTTCCTCTTTGAGTTACCACTTTGGTAAAGCAAACAGTATTAGTGGATAAAACAAACTGTGCTTGTGAAGTTACAACATTTGACCTCCAAACCGGGGGCTTTATTTTAAGCAATCTGTTGGTCTCACCTAGTCCTCAAGTAGTGGGGCGGGGAGATGCCTGATACGCCGATGACCTCCGATAGTTGCAATAAAATGAGTGGTCTTTTTTTTTTATTTTTTTGTTTTTTTGTTTTTTTTACATATCAGCACAGTATTAGTCTATCTATTAATCTTCCTGGGATATTAAACTTAAATACTCCTACTATTGTTCATTTTGACCTTAGTAGGCTATATTTCATGTTAGTTTTTCTACTGACAAGTAAGGATGAAAAGGAACAAATTATTTGTTTAATCGTGTGTAACCGATGTACATGCTCAAATCCAAAGGATTTTTTTTTTCTCATTATATACTAGATGACAAGACACAAGGGACTCTGCAGCTATTTAACTGAATGTTTTAAAATGCCATTCAAGCAACAAAACTGAAGTGAAATTCTGGAATAATAATAAAAAACCAGATGAGGTCAAGGTTCTCTTAGGACATCCCATCCCACTGTTATCATGCTATAACAGGCTGTGATTGGTTCGCCTGTTACTCCTGGTAAACGCATATGACCTCAGTCTGATAGCATCACCATATATATTGTGGACAGATTAAACAAAGAGAGATCTTTTCTGAGTAGTCGTGTATACACATTGATATGCAACTACATAACTGAGGAATGTATCTTTTGATGGCAGTTCTCAGTTACATATGTACGTTTACAATCACAAATATCTGGAGAAACATACTCAGAGCACATTTACACCATTAATTGTAAGCTCATATTGATCTCCAATCAATTACTTTAATGATTAAGTGCTTCAGCCGCTAAGTGTATTGAATAGTGCTGATGTAATTCCATATTTTTCTTTACATTAAAAACGTCTTTAAGCAATGGGTGATTACACTTTTAGTGCTCCTGTGGGTATTCCATCAGTAGGACAGCGAATGTGGAATTGATCTCAAGTTTTCACACACATTTTTTTCTTTGTAATCACCATGTAGCTGTTCAGTCTAAGCAGAAAGCAAGCTTTGTTAAAACACGCACTGTTGTCTTCTCCTGTTATTGCATGGAAGTGAAGATTCTCTTTAGCAATGAGCTTGCCTTGAGGTTGTTTCCCTCACCCAGATTGTAATGTGCCATAAATGTAGTGGCACATTGAATATGTGCATTACCTCTGATAATGGAAACAGAGAATTATTGCATGTATCACAGTGAATTGAACCAAGCTGTACTATTTTGTGGAAATATTAAAAATAACAAATAATAATAATAATAATAATAATAATAATAATAATAATAATAATAATAATAATAATAATAATAATAATAATAATAATAATAACAAAAATGTCATAATTTGGGAATTTTCCTTTTCATACAAGGGAGAGATACAGTACTGAATACTGTAAGACAGAGAGTATTTCCGGTTGGCAAAGTGGTGAGAGGAAATGATCATGGTGCATTAAGCACAACCACACACACACACACACACACACACACACACACACACACACGCACGCATGCATACAGGGATATTATGTAGTGATTATTGCTAAGTGCTAAATTATTGCCTACTCTAGCATGTGTGTGTGCGTGTGTGTGCGTGTGCGTGCATGTGTGTGTATCAGAAAAGATGGTGAAGAATCATCGTTATTTGTCATTTACACACAGTTTTGTGGCAAAAAACACACGCACACTTCTGGTGCACAATTAAAACTGAAACAATGTGTCAAAACAAAAAGGATGTCACAACCCAACCGCAGATAAAGCAGTAGAAAATATACACATTAAATAATACATAACAGACAATTCAATAGGCTGTTAATTTGAAGTTGGCCTTTGCAGCTGTGTTAGCACAGTGGCTAGCTTGAGTCCTTGCGATTGTTTTGTTGCCATCACATCAAAGAACCACTAACTTGAATTCGCTCCTTAAAAAAAAAAAAAAAAAAATCATATTCAGTTACTGATTAAGAACTCAAATAAATTGCCAAACAGTTATGCTGTCATTATATGATACGGCACAAGTCTTCAGAGTTAGCACTAGATGCTAACTATGTACGTGGTGCATTCAACCAGACTTTTCAATCTCGGACAGAAAAGTAGTCTGTCAATGTAATAAACGTTAATAACTGCAAATGTCTAAATGACGGCTTTCTATCAAGCTATAAAAGCTGAAGAATTATGGTTGTGAAATTACTTTGATATTTTATTAACTACAGCAAACCTTCGCCTACAGTATTTTTACCAGGGGCGGTCCGTGACTTTCACACGTACTGTATGTCTTCAGTGATGTAAGACTCTTGAATTGTGGAGCTCTCTCTTTCCCTTTGCACTGAGATGTACAAAGTATCCACTCGGGTGTCCCCCAAAGTTTTTAAAAGCACCGTAGCGCTTGTGTTCAGTTGTGCTTTGGTGTCTTGTTGCTGCCTTGGTTAAACAATTGAAGTTTGCAAATCCAGTGTAGCTCCAAACACCAAATTGATCCTTTGCAAACAAAAGGCATTCCCACCAGAACAATTTGCAGTTTCCCTCAGAAGCCATAAGCCAGGGGTACAGCTCATTGTTTGTTGATTGGAAGGGGTGGACAAACACCTTCCCCTTCGTGGACAGGTTAGCTCATAGCTACGCTACACCTTTAATGCAGATCAGACAAGCTAACACTATTAGCTTGGTTGCTGAGGATAGCACTGCCTTCCTGCAGTGAGCATTCAGTCACATTTCGTTCAACGTGAAGCCTCTAGATGGCGATCTTATGACTCGATTGGCTATTGCAGCAGTCCATTAAAAAAATATGGGCCTGATTACATGTGTCTTTGCACACGGCACAGATGGCCCTCAACTTTTGAAGAAAAAGTAAAAATTTAGTAAAAATACATTGAAAATAAAATTGACTTTGATTATAATTATTATAATTATTATAGTTTATTATAGTGATGACAATATCAGGTTTTATTAGGTCAGCAGAGAAGGCCTAGCTGGCCCTGACGGTACACCACTGATGTTTACAATACCAAATCATACCCTAATAACCAGACTTCTGTCCTTAATTCTAGTGTTTGGTATGTCAATGAATTAAAATAAAGAATAACGCCGCCGTTGTTGTAGATAATTATTGTAACATTTACTAGCAAAAACAGGTACGCATTAAAATGAGAGCCCCTTTAAACAGGTGTTAAAACGAAGAACAAGAATAATCATCAGAGTTTTAGTATGATGTTTTATTGCATTTTCATATCATTTACAGGCCTGTACAGGATGCTGCAAGTGATGTTAGTCTGTTCCCAAAGTCGATTGGCTGCTGAAAGCTAATGTGCAAAGAAAGTTTTTTTTTGTTTTTTTTTTTTATTGTATTTTTTTTCCCTTTTGATTTGTTAGCCAAGCATTTGGCCAAATATTTTAATTTTGGTGCATCCCTAAAATACATGCATATAATGTACTGAGTTGACTGAAATGTCAAATAACGTTTAAATATTGGGGAGAAAGAGTGTGACAAGTTGCTGACAAAAGAAGAAAATAATCATTTAGCTCTGTTGGCTCCTGATGGAGTGTTTTGATGTGCCAAAGCGTGGCGCCACACTCCAGCAGTGAAATGTATGTTGAAGGACGACTTTACTACTTACCCTGCACTTACATGCCCTCACTGTAATGGATACCAGGCTTAAGTGGTAATGGTGCAATAAAAAAAATAAAAAAAAGATACAGAGTGCACGAGAAGGCGAGCCATGGTGAAAGGAAAAAAGAGAGATGAAGCAAGTCAGAAAGATAGGAGGGGCAGAAAGATGAGGGAGAGTGATGCAAGCATGCCATAATAAGTAAAAGAGTGGTGGATGGATGAAAGATAATTGTGCAGAAGACTGATAGAGATAAAAGAGTAATGATGAAGGCAAAATTTGTTGGTTTTTCATCACATTAGCGCCACAATTGTCAACTGAAGTGAAGTGTACGTAAACACATCTTCCACAGGTAGTCCTCAAACCTATGAACAAAACATGATGTTTTGTATACGGACACGCCAGGTTTGCTGAAAATGAAATATGCAAATAATTCTTATCAGGAACTATTTATAACAAACTGAATTGCTAGCCACTCTGGTGACTATTGATGGTTACTTTAGCGCATGCTAAATGCATCTTGAATGACACTTCAGCATTGCTCAACTGGTCAATACCCTGACTCTGAGCCATCCTTTTTTACTTGGTCCCAGTATTTTGCCAGTGTATTAAAATGTGTTTCCCCTGCCTGTGCATGTTGAAATGACATGCGGTGACTCTGATCCTGCTTTTGTTTCCACCAACCCCCTTGCCATACATGCACATTTTTTACGTCTCTCTCTTACATCCCACCTGATTCAAATAATTCGCTCATCAGCAAGTTCAGCAGAAGCCTGATAATGATCCCGATCATTTGAATCCGGTGTGACATCGAATACATGCAGGATAGCGCTTCTCCAGGACCCGAGTTGCCTACCCCTGAACGAGTCATTCCTGTTTGGTGCATTGAACTAGTATTTCTATTGACATTTGAGATGTGTTGTATCTCTAGTCAACAGTGTGATCTGGTGCAGTGCTCGCTTTCTTTTATTTCTTCGTGTAGCTATCAATCCTTGAATGTGAGCACTTTTTTTCTGCAAAACCTTGTTCATCAAACTAAAACTCTATAGGCACAACATACCTCACTGTCACATATTGGGAATGCTGAACTTACAATGTTGTGACCTTATTTCCCATGATTCGGTGACACAGAATCAAGTAGTTCTATTTCCTGTATAATGTGAATGTAAATAGTTTAACCTCCTTTTCAACTGTTCATCAGTATAAAGCACCATTAAAACTGAGTAATTTACTTATATGCATGGAATAAACAACTGACTCGCTAAAAATATTGGGACGTTGGTATGTGACCAACATTAAATCGGAGCAAAACAATTGAGACTTGGGACAGAAGGCTCAAAATAGGGACTGTGTCAATTAAAATGGCATGTTTGGTCACCCGAGTTTTAAGTTCTCGTATAGACGCTGTAAAAAATAATAAACAGTTGTTGAAAGTTCATTTATATTGCTTTTTTATTTTGTTAATGTTAACAAGGATCCAGGTTTAGGTATACCTAGAAACTTTTTAAAGATAATAATCTTATTTATAGTCAGTGCGTCGAGTGGACGGGAGGCGCGCAAAAAGACCTTTGGCAAACTATAGTCGAGAGGCACTGCAATAAAAGAACATTGTGATGAGATAATCCACTCAGGCACAGGGAGAATATGCACTCTTCACTGGAAGGGCTGAGCAGGAAGCGAACCCGCGACCTCTGCACTGTGAGGCGGACAAGCTCACCCCTCTTCTTTGTCAAACCTGTTTTGTTTCTTGCTCTTCTTGACGCTAATGTAGATTGTTCTTTTAGGAGAAAATAGATTTAGGCTTCTCACAAAATAGGAGATTTTTTTCAATTATTCTGACATAACAAAATTGATTAGTATGTAATACTATGAGCGAATCAAAGGCGGTAAACTGTCCAAGTGGTCTTCCATATTTTCTGCTGATGTATTTGCTTATAGACACGTTTAGCAAGACTCTGATTCACGGCAGAGAGCTGATGAAAGACGGTGCATGCCTGCCATATTGATCCCATTGATCCCGTCTCACCTTTAAAAAACACACACTCCCCTTTACGCTCGCCACCCACTTTATTGTCAACCCTCCCCCTTGTTCTCAGACCGGTAAACCCCTTTTGAATAATATAATTGTGCATTTGATCCTCACTGTAACCCCGATCAGAGGGTGCGAAAAAAAACAAAAACCTGATTGAATCACTCAAGCGTGCTGCCTGTTCGTTGATGGCAGTGGCTGTGTTTGTGTGTGTGTGTCTGGGTGATTGCGATGCTTCTCCTTTTACATTTGACACTTGACTTGTCTGCACTTTTTCTTGAACATTGTCTAGTGAAAACTGCTGCTTAGCTGCTTTTTATTGAGCTGCAGTAAGCAGGAAACAGGAGAGAGACATAGGTACTATTTAATTGTTAATTCATTAAGTTTGCTCTTTAATGTGAATATTGGTCTTAAGCAGCTCACCACACATTTTTTTCAAGTCTCATTGAGACTTGTACCTGTAAAATTATGAAATTATTATCATTTATATTTTATTATATACTATATATATTTATCATTGATAATAATATTATGAACTAAAAAAAAAATGCAGTCTTTTTTTTCTTACACACTCGCCAGGTAGTTAATTGGGTTACTTTTACCCAAGGCTGGATTAATTATTTTAACCCAAGAAATTAGGTTACAGATTGGATTAAGGAGTTGAAGCTGGTTGGCATTTTGGTCTTTTGTTGTGCATTGAAGTTGAAAAAAGACATAATAAAACACAACAACTTTTTGAAGTGGCTAGAGGGATCAACATATTATAAGAGCTACTTCTAGTAGGAAAATGTTGTAGCAAAATTACCATTAATATAAACCATATGTGTGACCATGAACTCAATATCCCATTTCTTACTAGGTTTATCTCGGTAGTTTTTCCCCTTGTTAAATGAAAATCTTGACCCAATGTCTATGCTATTATTAAATCCTCAATCGAATTTCCTAGTTGAAAAAGACATAGGTGTTGTTTGTGCCATTTGTTTAAACATATTTAGACATTTAAAAACATTTGCAATATTTGCAATAAATAAACATTGTTAATGAATATTTTTTATGGTTTTATATTTATGTCTGTTCTGCATTTTTTTCCCAAAATCCCATGGTGCATGTACATAAGCAAGTTATTACGCCCATGCATTATGGAAAAAGAATGCTATATTTTTTGCATTTGCCCATGTACATTCAAATGAGTGCCATTTAAAAATGTTCACTCTACATTGGCAGATCCAGAGTAATATATGTTTTCACGGCTAAAAACTAATGTTGGGTGGGCAAGTACCGATACCAAGTATCGGTGTCGTTCCACTAACGGGCCTTATGTCAAGGTATTGGTACTCATGATCACAGGGGGGATTAGTATCAGTTTCTCTCTCCGAGTAGTTTTATGATCATGGCCTAGAAATTGATCTGTGTGTGTGGGCAGGGTGGGGCGTGTCATTCAAATGAGTTTGAGGCCGCATCACTGCTCCACACGCCACTGGTAGATAATGAAATTATGTAAAACGAATGAGCAACTCTAACATGTCCCATTTCTTGTCCGATGTTCCCATGGGTTGTAGCGTGCAAGCGGAAGGAGCAGGACACAGCGAAGGAGCGAAACAACACACCAAAGAAATCCCGGTTGGTCTTCACTGACCTGCAGAGGCGAACGCTGCTGGCCATCTTCAAAGAAAACAAGAGGCCATCCAAAGAGATGCAGCTCACCATCTCGCAGCAGTTGGGCCTTGAACTCACCACCGTCAGTAATTTCTTCATGAACGCCCGCCGCCGGAGCCTGGACAAATGGACAGATGACGGAGCCAGCCCCGGCGCCCAATCTTCAGCGTCCAGCACTTGTACCAAAGCGTGATGATAGGTAGCGGCGTAGATGACAGGGATGAGGGTTTAGGTTTAGCCTGATCCAAGCAAAGAGTGGAAACCGGGAAACCAAACGTTTTACTTTTGTTTATGTTTTTTTGTCTGTTGGCGTTTGTCCAAACGACAAACTGAGAGAGGGGCTGCTCACTGTGACGACTTGTAGCCGAACCGCCTTCTCCAAACCCATCGCTAATCCGTTCAGAACCTGAAAGGCAAGCTATGCCCGAGAACAAAATATCTTTAAAAAGACGAAAAAAAAAGAAAGAAAAAAATGCTTCACTGCTGGTGTGTGTCTCACACCAGCCCAAATACCAAAGACGAGAGTACAGTACGTTTTCTATTATGCAATATAAGCTAGGAACCAACCAGTGGGCTAACCAATGAAAGCTTTATGACTACAGAATGTGCTAAGAATGAATGGACATTTTGTCAGATGTCCAAAACCTCGGTCACTTCTAAACTAACCAAAGAGAATGGAATTATTTCCACAAATTAAAACAACAGAATACATTATTTTGAAGTTGACATTTTTTGCTGAAGTAACGTCACCCTCCGGTTCAATTACAGTGCCAGAAAACCAAAGTCATTTCCCCCTCCAGAACTGAGTTCAATGCACTCTTTAGCTTTTACTTTCGAAGCTTTATTGAAAGCTTCAATCTTACCAAAGACAGGCATACAATTCAACGATTGTTCAAGTTGGGAAATGACTAAGAACGGAAGCACAAAGACACATCATTGGTACCTTCCCGGGCACATAAATCTTCCTCAAAGTCTGAGCCAACATGTCGTACTGCAAGTTTTCCTCAAATTCAGTGAAGTACAGTGAACATGAATATGTACTACATATGTGAGCACAATCTTGAAGCACATTTGTTTTGCAATAGAAACTGGGGCTCTCTGCCAAGCCGAGTGGTTTTTCGCATCTTAGAAAACTCAGGATGCCATTTTTCTAAACAGTGGCTGAAATCCACTCTGCGTTCTAGTCATCACACGCTGTAATGTACTGTGTAAAAGTACATTCATGCACTCACTTAAATTTTGCTCATCCCACGAAACATGATCAAGATGAACCAATATTTTCCAGTTAAGCCTAATTTTGTTCAACCATACTTCTTGTTTTCGTGATAATTCCTTACTCTGGCCACTGTTTTTTTGTATTGGAGAATCAGAACAATCTTAAACTAGGAGAAACAATTTTCACTACTTGAAAGTTTAAAAATCTTTTTGTGACAGTGTTACTAGATTTTTCATTTAGATACATTGAGTAGACATTCGAACATTTCACAGTGCCAATCAAAAGTTTGGAAACAGCTTTAAAGGTGACTACATTCATTTGATTAACTCTTGATAATGCACAGATGTGAACTGAAAGTCATTGCAGGTTATAAAGCATCACCTACATATAGGAATGCACCCAGATTATTGGCTAATTTTTTCTGAAAATGGCAAAAACCACATTTTCGTTTTTTGTCCGAAAAACAGTAAAAACAGACAGAGGGAAAGTGTTTGGTTGCTTTTTTGTTTTTTATACAAATGGTGCCTATTTTCAGATTTTTAAATTGTGAAACATTCTGTTTTGATTTAAAAAATAAAAGGCAAATTATTACTTTGAAATTTCGTCACGACAATGAGTGAAATATTAATGTACGATTCAGGTTTTTTTTTAAATAATGAAGTAGAGTGTGTTTCCAAATTATTGACTGGCACACTGTAACTAGTTGGATACAGAACACATGCATGTTTGATGCCCTTAATGATTGGTACACGTATACTAGTTCTTCCTTTTTGGTTCCAGTCTTTTTATAGACCGGGGGTAGGCAACCCCTTTCCTAGAGCTGCGTACCTGCATGATTTTGATGTCTCTCTCTTACATCACATCTGAGTCAAATAATCAGCTCATCAGCATGCTCTGCAGAAGCCTGATAACGAGCCTGATCATTTGAATCAGGCGTGTCATAGAAGGCAGACATGGACTACATGCAGGATAGCGGCTCTCTAGGACCAGAGTTGCCTACCTCTGTTTTAAAACTTTGACTGCCATCCGTTCACCGCAAAAACAAACAGTAGACCGTTTGATCCTGTGGGGAACGGACTACCCAGGCGAATCAGGGCCTTTGTAATAGTTAAAGAGGACAATCTAAAGACGATGTCTGGAAAGTCCGTCTCCCGTGCAGCGTCATTCGGTTAGCAAGCAAGAAGACACGTCGTAGCGCTTCAAACAAATCGGTTGATAAAAACGTGATGGACATTTATCAACATTTGTTTGCGGCCTAGGCATGACAATGACAATGTACCATCACTCTGCATAGCCTTTCCCACTGGATGTAAATACCAAAGCCCATTCAAAAACACCTCAACCGCAATCACCTCCTTCTGTGTTCTAGCAGCTTTTACGATCCATAATCACCTCATCAATCATCACTTACATGAGCTATCAAACCAAAAAATTGCAACCAAACCAAAGCAAAGACGCCAGTCAGCAGCCCCTGCTCCTTTAGAAACCCCAGGTTGAGTCCAAGCCTGGTTAGAAGCAAGCCAAAGGCTTGAGAATGAAAAAAAAATGGACACTGAGACTTTTTCTATTTATTGACAAATCGAAACCAAAGAAAACCCTTTTTCTGCACCTAACTGTTCCAACAAACAGACTGAAAATGGAAGAGTATTACTACCAAAAACAAACAAAAGTATTTGAAAAAAAAATTAAAAAAAGAGTGGATTTAGCGATGTCAAGGATCAAAGACGAGGATGAGGAGGGAGGCTAGCTAGAGGACTGGATGACATCACATGAGTGGAGAAATAGCTTTGTTCTGGCTCAAGTTGAGTCACGCCGGCCAAGTTGGGGACTGACAAAAGGAAAACCACACGAGAAGGAGGGAAACGGAGGACGGCGTCATCATCGTCTTTCCCTCCAGCCCGCAAATGTCCGAACATTAATGTGTCTCTCACGGTTGAAGAGTGTCTTTAACGTGTGCCTATGCAGTTTTTCAAAGTTAAAATGGTTAAACGAACAACAGAAACCTCAGCTAACAAACCAAAGATTCACTGTTAATGCCAGAAGCAGTTCTCCTCCTCTAGTTACAGCCCAACTTTGGCTAAGCAGCATGTGTGCGCGCCACTCACCCACTTTGGGTTTTCATCCATGTACTGTCTTATTTTTCAACATTTTGTCCTTTTACAATCGCATGGCTTTACTCTATGTCAAGTTCTGTAATTCTTGATAACTAGCTTGACGTCAAGTATTTTTGGCTTATTTGAATTTTGGCGTGCCCTCCATTCACACAAAAGTCACACAACTAATTTGAATGAATATTACGTCATTAAAATATCTCGCCGTTACCCTTAGCCATTGGTTTCTCCACAAAGCAAGTCTACCTCCAAGCTTCCCAGGCTTTAATGCAGGGAAATATTGATTCCCACCCTTTTGTTCATAATAAATTTGCGTAAGCGTCAGTTCATTGTCACCATTTAACAGCTAACACAAATTGTTAGCTAACAACTGCTTCCGTCACGTAGGTTTTGCTTCCATCCAGTCTGACGTGAAACCATCGTTTCTGCTGACTGATTTGTTGAGCTTCCTAAAACACAAAGGCTAACAATAACGCTATGTGAGATGTACAGATCAAACCAAAGACTCTTCTCTGTACTCGCACACTGGCCTAACTTAACTGTGACCTTTCTCATTTAGCTGAATTCCATCAGGAAATGGCCAAACAATTGGCAAATTTTGCTTGCACAAAAGCCCACTTTGTCGTTTTGGAGAGAGACTAAGTAGCTTGGAAGATGCACATTAGCGTGTTCTTTTAGAGGAGGGGAACTCTGCTGCTGCTCCATAACCTACACCAACAATAGATGACAAGAACCAAAATTACACAACATAAACACACACTGAGAGAAACTGCTCAAGTATCGGTCAAATAGCTTTATCCTTAATTTTCTCTCTTTCTGTATGTAAAGCTTCTAGTCCAAAGAGATGCCCCCACCCACTGAGCCCTCCAATCCTGTTGACAATACCCAATGGAGGGGTGTTGTTTCGAGAGCCAGGGGTGGCGGCCATTTTCCATTCTCACTTGCAATTCTGTCTGGATGTAATACAGGCAAAAAAGAACAAAAAAAAGTGTATGAAACCAAAAATGTTCCAAAGAGGTTTTCATTGCTTGTTTGCTTGAAGTACTTACAATTTATTGCCAATAATTATGTCTAGTATTACATTCCTACTTGGGATTTTTTTGCTGATTGTGTATGTGTGATTTTTCTTTTTAATTTAATGTAATTTATGTTTCTAATTTAAGCGAACAAATTGTGTTGCCAAATCTCCCACTGAACCCTTTACCCTTCTGATGAAGATTAGCTTTGCCAAAGTTTACATTGTATGTTCTTTTTCCTTTATGTTTGATGCTGTATTTATTTATAAGGTGTTTAGAACACTCTAGGTTTGTACTTGATAATAATTTAACGCTATTTAATTAGATGTAATTGTTTTCAATGAATATTTATGTATTTAAGAATGATAGTTGCATCAAAGATGCAGTGCTTACGCCAGGCCTCTTAATTTATTCTTAGTTAGCTTTAAAAACAAAAAATAAACCAAAAAAAAAAAACAAAAATCAAAAGAAATGTTCTTTTATGAATGCTTAGACTTAATGGCAGAACAATGTAGGAATGTTAAACTAGACTTGCATCTGAATGTCCACTCATGTTCTCAGTGTTTTTGTTCTTTTTTTGTTTGTTTGTTTTGTTTTTTGTCATGAGGATGATGTTCTATTTTTGAATACAACCAAGGCTCAGAAAAGGCCAACCAATGCTGAGCACTGCATCTGTCAATGTTCCTGCTAATTTATTGTTTAAAATCTACTTTTCTTTGCATTTGTTTGCATCCTGCAGACCATTGTTGAATAAGCAACGACTTTCAGGCTGATGTTCTAGATGAAAAAAACAAGATCAGGTGAAGCGCGGGCCACACATTGATGTAAACTGAACTACCAAAGATAACTGGAATCCTTGAGAGAGGCAAATAAACTGTGTGTGTTTACATCCATGCAGCTCATACCTTGGTTAATAAGGAATTATTCTTTTATAGCACTGTATTGACATATAATATTGATTTCCATAACGACATCAATTTGTTTCGATTACTCTCTATTTTAGACAAAAGCCATACTGAAAAGAAAACTGTTTTTCAAACATACTCATAATCATACTCAAGACAATTTTTTTAGATATTTTAATAAAACCTATTATTATTATTTGCTTAAAATGTCTCAACCACATGTCCAAAAGTCATTTTAGGTTTAGTTAGTTAAACTTAAACTTAAACTTAGTTGGTGCAAATGTTAATGTTACTGGCAAATGTGGGCAATTTGTTGGTACATCACCAATGGACCGCTATTTTGCTGATGAACCGCCAAATGACAAAAACATTTGAAAAATTCCGGACTGTAATTGTCACCACCTGTGCCATCTGTCACTTTTGGTAATGATTTGTCGCCGCACTGAGCTAGAGCCTCCAAATTTCCAAGAAACATTTAAACTGACATAAACCTGGGAGAATGGAAGTGTAAACACAGTCTAAATAGGCATCATACATACATGCATCCACAAGTAACTGGCTAAATACTAGAGCATTAGTAAGTAGCAGGTACTACAGTATTAAGCGAGAAAGTGTCCTGATGTATGACACTGGGCAACGCTTTCTCCTCATTAAAAGGAGCTTGCATATGCCTTGATTGTTGTTTGCGCTGCATTTCAGAGTCACGCTTTCATGAACTGAGCTGCATACTGCACACAGTCTTGCGCAGCACATTCATTGTGCATACCTACAGTAAAAAACAATGTTTAAAATGAAGTATTAAGAGATTTGAGTGTTTGTGTGTTTTGTATGATTTGAATTAATAACTCAGTTGCACATAGTTGAGCAAAGCATTCTGGGATGTCTTTCCATTCAAGTAACCAATGGGCACATCGCAACTCTCACTCTCATTAGATCTTAGCCAGGAAAAACAAGATAGAAGTTTTTAAATTCCCACAGAAAAGATATTAGCTATTAACTTTGCTCAGCAAAACCTTGCTTTATATGTGTAGTGTATGTGACAGATGACAGGTTATCAAATGTGAACTTTGTGCCTGAATGGACAGACTGCAGAAGTATTTGAAGTACAATAATGCTCCCTAGTAGACGTGTTATCTAATTGCAGTCCAGTCCCAATGGCACACATTGAATACACATGATGTTTGTTGTGTATGCTCCTCACTGGACATGCTTCTTGAAGTCCAGTGTTAAAAAAACGCTCACTAGGCATTATAATGTGTGATTGCCGATAATGTATTTTGTTTTAAGCACATCTACTTAACTAGGATGATTAAAGTGAAGACTGTAAATTTTAGCTTTTTTTGAGGCCAAACTGTAGTACTGTTAAGTTGTATTTTTTTCTGTTGTTTAATTGTTTTTATTGTTTAGTAGGATAATGTAGGTTTATTTTCATATTTATTTTTTTGCGGGGTTGATGGGGGGAGGTGGTTTACGAAGCGATGGATGGATGACTGCGTGTCTCACTCTAATTTGCCATGGGCAGTCTCTCGCTCACTTGATGAGGCAGATGAGGATTACTGACGCAGAAATTTGATTGATATCGTAATATTTAGGCATGAAAAAAAGTTTTGAAAAATATATCAGAGATCGGATCCATCTCCCTGATCTATTTAACACAGCTTAGTTAACGTCTCAAGTGAACATTTTTTTTTGCTGTAATATCCTAGTTTGTGGATCAATCAGTCATATCATTGAATGATAGGCATATTGAAACACAGACTTCACTAACAAAAATTACCTTATTATTTGAATGTAAAGTTACGCTGTTGTGTATAGATATAAAAGAATTTCATTGTGTGGTATTACAACGCATATGAAAATAAAAAATTAAAATCCCTTAATCTTGAAATCCAACATGGCGGCCGGAAGCTTTTTAAATTGAATTCTTGTAGATGAATGCGTAAATCCTGGAATTTTGATACATAAGAACGTAAAACAGTCTAGATTCTCAGTTAAGAGAGAAAAAAAAACGTGCAGTTATATTCATCTATGTAAATATTTCACCCTAAAGCTACATTACTTTTCCATTTTTTGAACAACATTTTTAAAGAGCACGCTTTGTGTTATTTTGTATCATAATTAGCTTGAGTCCTCGACCAAATCACTCCAGGGACAATTCTGCCTGCTTGTATGCACTAAAACTTGAAGATTTTGTCCTGTTTCCACAAAAATTTGGCATGTGTTTGAGTTGTTGTCGCAATGAAAGCCACCATGATTCTTACGACAAGTTATTGCACAATGTCTATAAGCGCTATCTTGTCAACCTAATACTGAAGTCTGTGATTGAAATAACAACCGATCACTAATTTTACATTTAATGCCAAGTATCTGTTGAGCCAATCTAAATGGTTGTACCTGTGTGCAGGGTTTAGTAATATTCCAATCCTAATGGTACACTTGCACCGGGATGAGAACTACGTATGGAAATGGAAAAGTGTTTTTTTGTGTGTGTGTGTGTGTGTGTGGGGAGGGGGGGGGGGGGGGGGGGGGGGTTCTATAATCAACTAGGAGTGTTTTTAAAAGTCTGAAAACGTATCACCAATTGGTATGTGATATGGCTCCCAGCAGCCCTGATTGTTACCATGGTGGCTCGCATGCTCGCTTCACCTTTTTTTTCTTGTAAGTGGGAACTAAATTGGTCATTAGAGTGAAATGTTGCTTGGTGTGATATGTGATTGACTGGTGACCAGGCCAAGTTGCACCACTTGCTTCAGCCAGTCACTGTTGCATCAAGGTTCATGTGACATGGGTTCTTCAGTAGCTCTCATCTCTTCAAAATGCCATCACAACTTTACTTTTTTTTTTGTTTTGCTTTTCTTCTCAGTGTGGCTCTTATACTCATTTATAATATTTTGCGTTTAACTCAATTCCCTAGGCTTAAACAGAAACAGCACACAGCACATTATCTAAAGAAACTGGCTTGATGTAACAAAATACAACATACACACAACAATGTTTGGATCACTTTGGGTTTATTTTTTATGCTTTTAAACTCGGTTGCTGGAAAAATAAGAAGAAGAATATTAACAAAAAGGACTTCAAAACAAAAGGTAAAATTACTTATGTTGTCGCTGAGATTCCATGCAAAATCCATATTAGCTTAAGAGGTTATTATTAACACACACCAAACTGAACCTGCTCCATTATTTCCGAGACATTAGTGTGTGAATGCATGGAAATGCAAACACACGATACAGTATCTCAGTTTGTTGTCTTGTTAGGACAAGAAAGTTGCTTAAAGCTTAACTTGCTTCCCAGAATGAACTTGTGTGCGAGTATGTGGAAAAGAAAGAAGTCTAATTTCAGCATTAAGAATCACGAATGGTACCTCACTGAATTTCCTTTCGTACTTTTGATTGTCTTGATAAAACCAAAGACGTTTTTTTTTCTTTTTCCGTGCTGTCTGCAACAGCTCCACTCTTGTTTTAGTAATTCTAATGCAGGTTTTTTTTTTTTTTTTAATATCCACACCTCGGCCTTAACATGTTCTCCACATTTTTTTTTTCTCATTCGGTAATGCGAAATAGGGGTACACAGTTAATTGATATTGAAAAAAAAATACAAATACTTAAAGCAAAAATTTGCAGAAAATGAATTAAACTTCATAATTTGTTTTGACACCTGAATCAATCACTTTTTTAAGTTAGTAACATCACGCTCAAGCATTATTGTATTTGGCTTGTTTTCATACAACACTCGTTACTGCAGTCCATTTGTTGTCTTCGAATGGTTGGTCTTCACTTGTATGCTGCATAGCAACAATAATGATGTGATTTGTGTTGAGCCAACAAAGGTCAAGCTAAGTCTAGGCGATGGCCTATCACCATGACTCCTGGTATCAAAAAAACCAGAGACGTACATGCTCTACGTATATGCTCTATGGGCTTGAATACTGAGGCACACCTCATAATCAAAAAAGTAATCAATAGGAGGAGGAGGGTGAACTCTTTAATGCCCTTGAATCCTAATTTATTTCATTGTATAGCCAGACATTTTGTCGTAGTGTTAAAAGGTACAACTAAAAAAAAACATAACTTGCCTTTTTGGGAAGCTAAAATAAAAATGTAATTTATTGATATGGCAATAATGGTAGCGCAACAGCCCATGCTACCGCAATTCCCCAAATATAAGACGCACCCTTAATTTTAGGGTCGAATTCTGATCTTTTCTTTGTTACCATGGATAAGACGCACCAACAGTTTGGCAACAATGTAAAAATTATAGCAAAATTAAAAAAAACCTAATCTTTTTAAATTCCTCATATATTCTTGTGTTCATATCCATAACTTTCGTTGCTGTTTCAATTAAGTGTGTATCAAATTTCCCATGTTGTGAATAGTCTGTGAACGCAGCACCAGTGTAACATGCTCCAAGCAATTGTATTTCCCTTTTCCTCGCGACGCAATTCATTTTGCCATAAATACCCAAAGTTGCGGACCATCCGTGTTCCATTATAGGAGTATGTGGGATTTTTCATTAAATTTTTTGGGGCCTTATGGTGTCATCAATACATTCTCCTGGAGTTCAACCCCCCATGTAATATAATTTCATGATAACGAGACCTATGATTATAATTAAAACATACTGTTGGTCGTTAAGAACATATTCAATTGCAAGTTTTTTAAATGTATAATATTTTAATGTATTCATTTTAAATGAAAAATGGTCTAAATCTTATATATTGTCACTTTAAGTTTGTTTATGATTGTGTGTATATGCCTAAAGATCACAAAAACGAGTCAAATGGAATACCTTCTCGTTTTCACTAACTAGGTCACTCGTATCCAGCTGGTTCAATTAAGAGTGGCAAGGTATGAAGATGTCATAACTTCTACATGATCATCTCCGTTTTACTAATATTCTGACTAATACTCGGACCTTGGCTCGGTCTGCTCGCTTCTTTTATTGTAAATAATGTCGTAATAACCTCAGCTTACACATTAGCTGCAACAGGCACTGGCTGCTAACAGCCAATTTACGTCCACCCTATAGCTCGTCCCATTTTTGTAATTATTGTAAGCAAGAATACGGCTGATATAAAAACACACATCTTAAAACCCTGCTTATTTGGATGACGGACCAGACTTCATCGAATGGTGTCAAAAAAAAAATCACATTTTTAAGTTTATAGGAAACCATTTTGGAAATTTGGAAACCAAAGTGTGTCTTATATTTGGGGAATTGCGGTAGTTATTTTTTCCAAAAAGATTTGCTGAATTGCTTTTTCCTATTTCTTAAAGAGGGAAATGCAAACAATTAGTTTCAGTTGTTTTTTGTTGCCCCTTGGAATTTTGAATTCCCTCGTTACTTCAATTCATTTATTTATTTATTTAATTTTACAGCGTAGAAGCAAAAAATACGATTGAAGAATTCACCGATGAACACAATTACGAATAATAAAGCTACGTCATTTGCTATGCTTGTAGCATGAATTTTAGATAACTTGTTCAAGCGGAAGTGCAGATACAGTTTTGTTGACCTTCAAGAGCATTTTTCTTGTAAAAAGCAAACCCAATGCTGCCAATTGTAGTTTCAACTTTTTTTCAACTTATTTGCAATTTAATTGCAGCAAAGAAATTTTCAATGATTTCTTTTTTCTTTTTCCTTTTAATTCCACTTATACTGTGTAAACATGATCTAGAAATCCTCTCAAGAGTTAAGATCGTTTTTTTCTGTAAATGTCAAACCAAGGTAACTTGCTCCTGATGTTTGGAAAGCTTTAAATGTAAAAAGCAGCCAAACTCACACGAGATCATTCTCTCTTTTCCAAAATTTTGCAAATACATACCTCATAGACACTAGTGATGATGATGACGATGATGTTCAAAATGTTAAAACGGCCCTATATCATTCACTTGCTCTTCTTCCTACATTTGTTTTTGTTTTTTTGTTTGTTTGTTTGTTTTTTGGGGGGGGGTAATTTAGATAATAACCAGAGTTAGGAGGGGGGCACAAATTTTATAATCTTTTGTAATTGCTAAAAATTTGTGCAAAACCAAATATGAGAAATGCTTACCTTACCTCCAATGCTCTATCTCTTCTTGGTGTATAAATGTTTTTGCCCTGTCCAATTCATCCAGAATGGAAGCAAGCATCGTTTAAAAATTAAATTCATAGTTTGGTTTATTTCAAGTGATGGTTTGTCCCCTTGTATGAATACTGTATGTTTGGTACTGGGAAATTTTGTGTAGAAAAGATGCCAATATTGATATGTTTCCAAACAGAAATAATCCAGACTTTTGTGATGTGTTCTTTGAATTCAACATTCAAACCGTGTGAAGTTTATTTTTATACCTATTTTAAATTCTTATGTCTGTGTCTCTTTACTGGCGCATCATAAATAGCAGTGCTATAGGCCAAACTTTATGCATGAGTGTATATACAGTTAGCTATCCATCAAATGCATAGTGATTTTTATTGACCCCGTTCTCACCACCACCATCATCTTCATCATCATCATCATCATCATCATCGTCATCAGTCCATCTGGTATGACGTTTGACCGGCTAATACAAAACATAGTGACAATTCATTATTTATTTGCCAGTTAAGGGGTCAACTAGACTCCATAAATCATTGGTTTTGATTTGTTTTAATTAAGCAAGTATTCTCTCAAGTGTCCTCCAGCGTCCTGTTTTTCAAATGTCATCAAAACATAATCATATAACATTCTGTTTTCAAGCATTTGTTCCATGGTACCCAAACAGTAAAACCAAATGAAGCATTTTTAAATTTTTTTTTTTTTTTTTTTTTTTTTTTTACATTTTCTACATTTTGGTTGGTAAAGAAAAAGAGACATGACTGAATATTTGGATTGTGGAATAAAATGAGGATTAAATGTGAAGGATTCAACTGGGGAATTATCATTGTTCCACTCTATGTATAAAAGACAAAAAAAAAAAGAAAAGAAAAAAACTCAATAAAGACATCACAATGGTCTTATCCATGAACTTGTGATTCTGCTCTCATTACTCTATTGGTCCAAAATATCCAGCTCTAGATATGACATTTGTTTTTAAATACTCTAGAATTTTTCAAAATGCATGATGACCAGTATGTCAAATTTGCTTTCCCAAGATGGAATGTAACACATTTGGAAGCACCAATGACCCATAAATGAGGTGAATGCAGAACTGAATGAAGAACTGACATTTAAAGAATACAGCGTATGGTATTTTATCAAATCCTTTGATCCTTACATCAAAGGTATTTCACATCAAAAGGAAAGCAATGAAAGAAGACACAAGGGAGTTGAAATTTCACCCGGAGCGTGGCAATATGTCAAAATTCAACATGGCATGACCACTTAGTAATCATACCAGCAGGAGTGTGCCGCCCCTTGGCTAAAATACTGGCAAGAAAATGATCCAAAAATGGTCAAAACAGTGCACAAGGGTTAAAACCAGCCAACAGTTTTTTATCATCATGATGTCACATTGATTCCTGGAAATGTGAGGGCATTATCGCTTCTGCTGCCTTTCACCTCCTTTCTCTTTTACATATGAGCAAAATGTACAAACATACAGCAGTCGATGAGAGGTGATCAAACTAAACTGGTTCACAAGGCAACGGCAGGCTGTGGATGCGCTTGTTCATGCATAGACTCCATTGGGCAGCTGGAACAGATGGGGTACCGACAGTAACAGGAAGTGGAAAGCAAAAAAAGTCTGCCTACATAAACGCAAGCTAGCAGTTTAGCGCTACTAATATTCATTCAGTCAACAGACCAAAGCACCAATCGAGCGTGTCATTTTTTGATCATGCACATTAGTAAGCAGAAAGCAATGCTGACGGCTCATGACTTCAAATTATGTGTAAAAGCATAAATTTAACTTTGAACTGATTTAAGTGATATTTCAGCAATTTTCAGCAGTGAAGTGGTAAAACGTTGTCAGTAATTACCGTGATAACGTCATTATCTTTCTTCTACAAGTAATACAGTTAAAAATGCATATTCCCATTTTCAGTCAGGTAGGAATTACAGTTGCTCAGGAAACAACCAAGCATGACTCATCTTGTGAATACTACGTGACTAAAAGCAGAAAACAGATAACTCATAACTGGTCATTATCCGAGCCCTGAACACATGCGGTGTCATTTTCAGTCAATGCAAGCGGCAACATGTGGTTTTAAAAGTTTAACTTTTAACGCCTGTTGACTGAAAATGACATCACATGTCCTCAGGGAGCGACCAATCACTGCTCACTTGTTTTCTGCGTCTGGTCATGCGAGTTTCATAAGCTGAGACATGATTGGTTGGTATCTGAGGCCTGAGCAACTGTGATTTAAGTTTCAGTTGGCAGGAAGTGGAAACATGTGTTTCTAAAGCAGAGATTCTTAACCTTGTTGGCAGTACAGTATCAAACCCTTCAAATTTCTTACGCACACTCACTGAACCTTTTGGGATTGGAATACTACATTTTTTACTGCGAAATGTAATATGAAAAAGCTATGATGGTCGTGTGACTTGACCTCTGTTGAACACCTCTAACTGACTTGGCGAAACCTAGCGGTTCTATTGAATCCAGGCTAAGAACCACTGTTGTAAAGGTTTTAGTTGCACATGAAAAGTTGGTAAAGTAGAGCCAAAATCTTACATTTTTACAGTTCAAAGTTAATAATTCGAGTAAACGATCCTTTTAAAGCGCAGTCATTATTCCTGGGGGATTCATTTGTAATAATTCACTCTTGCACGTTCGCCTCACAGTTCAAAGTCCCAGGTTCTAATCCAGCTTGCATCGGCCTTCTTGAGTGGAGTTTGCATGTTCTCCCCGGGCCCATGGGGGTTATCTTCAAGCATTCAAAAACATGCATGGTAGGTGTATTAAACACTGTAAATTGTCCTTAGAGTTTGATTGGATGCATGAAGGGTTGCTCATCCCTGTGTGCTCTGCAATTGGCTGGCAACCAGTTAAGCGCGTGGGATGTGTGTCATTCTTGGTTCTACGAACCGGGTTCGGTGGTGGCCATTCACAGACTGTCAAAATTCGGTCTGAGTATACTTTGGCAAAAGCTCACCATTCTCATGGATTTTATTTGGCATTATTTTCCTTTTAATGTAATGTTTTGATTTGTTATTTTATGAGTCTTCTTTTCCTATCATTTAAATGAACACTGACAACTAAAAAAACAAGTTTTTCCCTGTTAATATAGTTCCCATCAGTCTGTTTTTTTCTTTTTTTGTTCCGCCACTGCTTTCAATCTCTGTAATCATCCAAGCATCTACCTCCCATCATCAATCCACCTCATCACTTTTCACCTTTAAACTCCCCCTCCTCCTTCGCTCTCCTTTTAATCACTTCATACCCACCTCCTCCTGCTCCCCTCCTACTGTTGCCAAGGAAACAGCAGGCCATTGGGTTGCAGTTAAATCTGGTGACATTGTCTTTCTATTACCTGTGGGTCAGATGCCTGATAAAGAGGACAAAGCGTGGGAAAGCAAAGAGTGACTGCAGTTTAAACGTTTGTAAAACGCTCCCGTCTTAATTCGAACAACCTGCAGTGACAAAAGTGCCGGAGGGGAAAATGTTTACTGTGGCGAATAAATATGACTCTCACTGCTGTAAGTATACTGATAAGAAATCTGCAGGGATCTAAACAGCCTCTCGCACAGATGTGCTGTAAAGCCCATCATTGTGGAGATGTACTTCTTTTGTTGATTCCATCAGAGAGAAGTTGATTAAGCCCTGTGGGCGAGCCCGAGATATCATCAGATTGTGCTGAATCCCCCAAAAGTGACAGAGATTGAGTCAGAAATGATTGCATGGGGAAAATAATGGTGAAAATGATACAACAACATACACTCAGTGCTCACTTCGTTCCGTAATCTTGAACAATCTAATGAGAAAAAGTAGTCATATTTATAGTCATTTATGGCCGTCGTCTGTTGTGTTTTCCAGTTTAGTTGTGGTAAGTCTTGCTGCAGTTACCTTAAAAAAGAAACTTGCTCACTTGCTTGAAAAAGTAACATAGTTACGTTACGCATTAATTGCTTAAAAAAGTAAGAAAGTTACTCTCATAACGACATTTCCCGGATACCTACCAACAAACGTTGAGTGGCAAAATCGGGTGTCATTTTATTAATATAGAAACGACGCTTGGTTTTGCCACTGGAAGTGTGATTTTTTAAATCAAAAATAAGATTAAAACAGCAACCTTTTTCAAATTAAAATTATTGCGCACCTATCAAATTTGCTAAATATTTTTCATTTTTAAAATAGAATAAAAAGACAGTCTTTCCAAACTTAACTAAAATATATATTTGTTATCATTTCTAAAATCAAGACTGTCTTACTTAACGTGCTTAAAGACTAATGTAGCAAGGGCAAAACACTTGTGTATTGTAATGTGTATTGTTTACACATTCATGATTATGACTTCCTGCGGTCACACAATATGGTGTGACTGAACACTTTCTGTCCTGCAATCAGTTTTTATTTTTCGACAGTGTTTTAAAGCTGAGTAGATAAGACTATGTTTCGAGGGGTTCAGGGGTGGCTGATTTTTGACCTGTTGTAAGTCTGCAAACATAAAAATAGTCACTGAACTTACTTGCATCTCAAAACCGCTATGATGTTCCTCACCATGATGCATTTCACAACATAGAAAAATTCTTTCGCACTGTAACGACTAGCAGGCAATCCAAATGTTAAGAAATGGAGAAAAAATGTGCGCCTCTCACAGTGAGAGTCACTGTTTTGTCAAGTTATCTATCTCTTGAAGGTTATACACATACAAAAGTAATTAATGCCGGCAATGAGGTTCCGGGGGTACAGTTTCTCATTCAAGGTATGTTTATAGAACTTCTGATGTAGCATAAAAAGTTGTGTCATGGTATCTTCTCACATTTTTTCAGGCAACTAATCTAATGAGATTCGATACAATATTTAAAGTTATGAAAGCTCAGTTATACATGATTGTCGGTCGGCTTGTTGGGGATGTATTAATTTAAATTTTGCTGATCATTGTGGATGCGGCTTTCAAGTGGTGGAAAACTGCACACTTCAGCAACATCCATCATTCAGTGGTATGGCAATATGAAATCAAACACGGGGATGCTATTCACTCGAGAGTCACCGTTGTCTGGATAATTTCTACTTGAGTGACATGTCTGAGGGCTAAAGTGTCCTTCTCAGAATGAGGAGATTGCTAGTTTGACTCCCTTTTGCCTCACAGACTTGTTGAGAAGTGGACATGGGCCAAAATCAATCCATGATAATTTGGTTTAGATGAAATCATATTGTGTTGATGCTGTTAACTGCTGTTGGAGGGAAAGAAGATAGCTCAAGTTGACGGGCAACATAAACCAACACAAGACTCCCCTTGTTCGATTTTGATTTTTTTTCACCCACCCCCTCCTCTCACCCCTCAATTTTTTCATCTGTCCTTTCTGTTCTTCAACATGTTTTTCTGATTCTTTTTCAACGTCATACCTCTCTCCCTTTCTCTGAAGAAATCAATGGTCGTTCTCTCAATAGGAGGTCACAGGGTTGGCCTTGCAGCTTTTCAATTACTAGGAGCCTGCAGTCACCACACCAAACATGCACGCGCACACATGCGCGTGAGAACTCACACACCTGAGCTGCATGGCTAGCAGACAAAATGAAGCAAAGGAAAGAGAGATTTGGATGTTTGGAAACACAAGAAAGTGGAACAAGAGAGGACAAAGTTTAAACGTTTGGAGCGCGAATGGTAGCTATCACTATCAAATCTTTGTAAATAATTGCATGATCAACCGACCCGCCGCCCTCCCCAAATGTTATTTTGTTTTATTCATTTCGTTAGACTACAAAGGTTGAATGTGAGTTGAATTGGGTGGATAAAACTACTCATTCTTTGTATGTTATTGTGAGTGGTTAGAATTAAATACTTATCCTTTTTTATCTTTTATGCATATGTGTATTTTGTTATTTTTCTTGGAAAAACCCTTATGATGACAAAAGAATTTCATATTGTCTCGAGCAAGAAAAAACATGCCAACCTTTAGGTGAGATTTTGCACCGAGTCAGTCAGGTAAACAGCAATGCTTCATTTATTAGCTGCAACATTTTACTGTAGAAAATGTCAAAGTGGTGAAAATGTGTTTTTGGGAGCACACAGCTGGATAATCAACATCAGTAGTAAATAATTCACCCGCGGGGAAACCTATAGATATGAATACTGGGTTCCCACAGGGATGGATTTGATAGGCGTGACAGGTGTTAGAGAGTGCTATGTTTTAATGCTGTTTTTGCATGTCAATGTCAGTAAAATGCCTGTTTTTTGTCAGTGCACATTGATGGAATTGAGTAATTATTTTTGAAAAATACTTAGATCCAAAAGATGTAACAAAAATATAAAATGCAAAAAAACAGTTACAGGTATAAGACAGCGATCGCTCAACATTCAGTAAATATGTTCTTAAAATCCTCTTTGAGGGAAGTTTTGATCTATTCCTCCATAAACACAAGAAAATGCCTCAGTCATCTATGAAGCTCTGATTTAATTTCATTATTTTATTCTCAGGTTTTCTGCAATCCATTGAGTGATGTCTTTTCTGTAGTATTTATCTTTTTTCAGAGGAACTGCAAGCTATCCACAGCTGACTTCAAGCTACCACAGGTCAGCAGTCGGTCACTGGGCACCTTGATTAACCCTTTGACTGGGCACAGCGGCCACTTTCGGGAAAAACAGGCAAAAATGGCTTTTATTAGGCTTCCCTATTTTTAGGTCCTAAACAGGCAAGGATTTTCAGGATTTTAGAGAAATTTAGATGTAGGTTAGAATTTAAGCAATGGCTGTTATGGACGCTTTCTGTCATTTTGCCTGTTTAGACTATTCGCCGAAAGCGGCCGCTGTGTTACTTTGGTTTCCTCCCATATTCCAAAAACAGGTCAGGTCAATGAAATATTCTAATTTGGCCACAAGTGAAAATGAGATGTTGAATGTTTGTTTGTCTAAGACGTATGCCTCTTCTTAACTTTTTGGGGGACACAATAGCCCAGCAGGCGGCTCGGTGGCGCACTGGTTAGAACGTCTGCCTCACAGTTTAAAGGGCCTGAGTTTGGATCCAGCTGCCTCCGGCCTTCCTGTATGGACTTTGCATGTTCTCCCTGAGACTGCGTGGCTTCTTAAAAAAAAAATAAAACGGCGCGATTTCAACTCCTCAAAAGTGGAGTAGGACAACAAAGCGAATTAAAAGGTCATTGGAGATGTGATAGGACAGCAATCAAGGCCTGAAGGAGGGAAAAATAGACTCTTAGGAGACTCAATAGAAGGAGACAGAAGAAAGTAACAGAAAGGGACAATTATTTAATCATGGATGACTATGAGTAAGAAAAGATGTGGGATTCAGTCAGGGTAAATTATATGCTGTTATGAAAGGAAAGGCCATAAAAAGCCATAAGTTATGTAAGGAAGGCCATAAAAAAAGGTGAAGAAGTGGACAAGGAAAGATGCGGAAGAGAGAAGGGTAAGAGGTGACAGTGACAAAAAAAAAATGAAGGTAAAGACCATCGCTGGCTTAGATGCTGGGGGGGGCAAAATAGGAGGATGGGGGAAGAAAAGGGGAGAGGGCGGCAAGCCTTGCAACCTCAGGGGTTATTGGGTCGTGGACAGCCAATCTCTCTCGGCTTAATCAACAGCAGCAGAGGTGATTGCAACACCGCAGGGGGGCTGCTTGGGGCTCGGCGTGAGATGGGGGGGAGGCAAGCTGATAGAAATGAATGGGAAGGTGGGGAAAGCAGTGGGGATGGGGCTGGGAGATGGGGAAAAGATTGGTCTCGACAAAAAGGAGGGGTGGAAAGAGAAAATGACAGAGCTGGGAAAGGGAGAAGAAGGGATGAGAAGAGATGTACTGAAGAAAGGCAAAGGATTGAGGAAGGAAGTGAATCCTGCAAAAGAAGAGAGAATCACAAGACTATAGCTATAGACCTTATTTGTTTCAACCCACTCGGACCGGCCATGAGACTATCTAAAAAGATGACTTAGTAGCAGATGTTATTATACACACACACTCACATACACGGTGTGTGACCACTGACTAGTGTCAACGACCAGAAGGATAGGAAAGGGCACAAAAAGCAATATCTTAGCAGTTCCCATGGGAAAAAAAATCTATTATATACTGATTGTGCACATTTTCCACACCTCATTTACAGTTTGACTCATATGTTTTAGGGAAATTACAAGCTCATTTACAGTTTGACCCATATATTTTAGGGAAAAAGCTCACATTTTGTCTATGATTAATGCAAGTGCAAATAAAACCTTTAAAACATATTCTGCCACTTGCCAATCACGACTCATCTGTTTTCCGGGTTTGGTAATGTGACGTTTGCAAGGTGAATCCTGTGGTTACTACCTGAGCCCTGAGTACACAAGTTAGGATTTTCATTCAACAGAAAGTGATACGTATCAATTGTACATGAAAAACAATTTTGTTCTAGACAAAATGTGAGCTTTTTAAAGATGAAAACTGTAACTGAAAACTTTGAAATTATAAAATGTTTTCACATACCCCTTAGAATCTACTCACGGACTAGTTACTGTTGTTTGAGGCATTGAAGTCATATTTCTATGATATTTGAGACGCCCTATTGCGTGAGTGGTCATTGAGCGCACCTCCAGTAAACTGCATGAGGGAGTACAGTACTCATTTCACTTTGTTTCTCCACGTCACCTCATAACCCTGCATTGGAAAAGTACTGCCAAAATGCTTAACTGGCAACGGTCTGACTTCATTTCCCATGATTCATCAACATGGAAGAAGGAAGCAGTTCTAGTTCCAGTAATACCTTGAACGTGAAAGTAAACTGTTTAAATACCTTTTTAATTGGTTGATGTGTGAATCGCTATGGCAACTGCACAATTGGCCGAAAAACAATTGGCTTGCTGGACTAAAAAAATAAAATAGTTACGATTTTGGGTGGCGACTTCCGTAAAACCGGGACAAAACAATGGGGCCAGTAAAACTATACAGGACTCGGGACGCAAGGTTACAAATAAAGACTGCTACGGTAAAATCAAGTCTGGCCTTCTAGGACTTTATGAAATTTTCCAAAAATACTGTTTATTTAAACACTGCACCTTGTACTGCAAAAAATTAGTCTGTCTTTTTTTTTTTACCACATCTGTTCTTTCAAATATTTTGGAATGCAAATTTCAGGCATGCTACCTTTCTTCATCCCTTTCAAGAAATTCAACTCACGTGACTGACCATGATATTATTTTTGAGGAAGAAACTCATCATTGAAGCCAATTATCCAAATTTTTACTTGAACAAATGACAAAGAATGCGGTTTACTGGCGCTGATTCGGGGAGAATGTCAATCTGAAGTACTGTACATGTAACATCATTAGGTCTAGTATTTGGACAACACAATCATAGTTTGTTGCATGCAATAGTTGTGTATAGATTTTGTTTTGAAAGTCACAATCATCAAAAATGACCATATCACGTTTTGCCATTTATTTGACAATACAGGAAGACATGCTGACACCCCATAACTCCAATGTGTTAAACACCGTATAAACATGTCTGTAATACAACAAATCAAATAAATAAACAGAAAAACTGGAGAAAAACAGGTAATCTATTATAAGTTCTACTCAATGCACTTCTCAGATGAATACCTAGGGAAAAAAAAAATCTGACAGCAGATATTAACTCAAAATACAAACAACAGGAATCCCATTCAACGGTTTCAATTTTGAACTGCAGATAAGTGGCATGTTTTCCTATGCTTGTAACTTAACTGTATTGATCTGCAATGTTTTTAGCATGTCACCTACCATGATTGATTCTGGAATTAGCTATACACAAACACTGTTTTAATGAGTCTGGAAAGCGTGTACATGCCAACGAAAAGAATGTTGACATTTCACATAACCTTACAAACGCTCTCAATGTTTACTGAATTTTTCAACTACCTTATTGAAGCTTTGGAAGCACAAGCATCTGCAAATTATGTGAAGGGAGAATTTTTGCAATAAAATGCAATTTTGGATGCATTTCAGCGTGAGACGGTTGATTCTTAATGCCAGTGTTTACCGGAGGAGCAAATGCTGACAAGAGTCAAACATGGTCATGCATTCATCTCCTCTGTGAAATGGTTCCTATCCTTTATTGACCCAGGCGCATCGACATTAAAGACTTTTTGAATGAGAAACGATAGCCGAGATACATTATATACGGCCTCAATTTGTAAATGATTCATGTAATTTGGTCAATTCACTCTTCTCAGAAGCACACATTTTCATACAGAAAATAAACATAACACTCCAAAAAGCCTGTCTTTAACAAGTGTAAAAGGCACATTATTTTGGCATTGTGGGAGGGCAAACAATTTTTGAAACATGAACCTGCCTTTGTTCTCAACTAGCAAACTATTTACAAGTATTTCCGAGCATATTTGAAAGTATTTAAAAATGTTTGAACACGATTTTAAGTATGTTTGAACATACTCGAAAACGCCTGAACATACATGTGAGCTAAATGCCCAAAACATTTTTCCCCACAATGCAATGGGGATCACCAGTCAAAAATGTTTACTCCACAGAAGGGGAACATTTACACATGCTCGATTCCAGTCTTGCAACTGGAGGAAATGTTCTTGTTAGCAAGACTTATCCTTCTAAACATAATTCATGAAGCAGCAGCAAGCAGGGACAAGAGAAGTTCCTCAGCTTTAAGCAAGAGTTGACAAAAAAAAAATTCAAAAAAATCTGTTGAATATTTTAAACAGCAGTTAATGAGTTCATACATCATCTCTAGTCAAGACAAGGATGTTTTCAAGCTCACACGTTTTAATGCGTATGCCACCCAGTCTTGACACGACAAAGAAAACATCTCAACCTTTTGACTGCTGTTGTTGTGATGTCTAGATGATGGAATGTAAGAACAAATTCAAGCAAAAACAAAAAAAAACTAAATCAAGTGCAAATACTTTTGCTGCAATTTTTCAGGGGATAAAGGTGTATCACTTCTATTTTCATGCCTTTATAACTTGATCAGATAAATTGGATAGAATACCCTTACAATCGGCTGACTTTGTTCATTTGAATGTGCTCCACACTTGTGTACTAACTCCCATAAGCAAAGGCAACAAGAATAAGTATGAAATGCTGACATATTTCAACCTCTTCCTCTGTCATATTTTTCCTTAGAAGGTAGTAAGTCTGTATGAACGCCTCGTCCTTCAATCAATGTTTTTCATCACAAGACAGCGCATTATTTCTCCAGAAGCCACAACTGTCTTCATGAGCAGCGCACAAAAGCAATATTTTTGTACTTGTCAGTTCACAGGCTCTATGACAATTTCTGGTTGGCAAAAAAGGCCTTGGTTTCTCCACAGGTGGGATTGGTGCACAGTGGGCAGCGCAGGGTCAGCTGGCGGGAACAGGGCTCATTGGACTTCAGATGGGACTGCACCAGTTCTGCCAAAGCCTAGGTAGGAACAAAGACATTCATTCCTTTTATTTTTTTTTAACAGCATTTGGCTTTTCTACCTATGAAGACCGCCAGAGGGCTGATCGGCAGGAAGGATTTTAGATCTAAATTACCTACGAACTGCCAACAATGCAGTTGTTTTACAACTTCCGCTCAACCCTTTGACAGAATGTATCTTATTTACGTAACAAAATAAGCTGTTCACAGGCAATTTTGGATGTGCGCCAAAATCACTTCTAGAGGAGGTATTTTGAACAGAGTTGGCCAAGTAAAAAGCAATATTTCATTCATTAGCTACAAAATTTTACTGTACAAAAAGCCGGTGAAATGGCGAAAATGTTTGCATATATTTTCGCCATTTTGTCTGTCATTGTCAACGCACATGGCCAGACAATCAACATCAGTAGTAAATAATTAACCTTTGGGCAGAACTGTTATGAATACTGTACGGCTTTCCCACAGGACTGATTTGATCAGAGAAATGGTCTGCACTGATTTGCATTTTAACGTCTGTAAAACACCCGTTTTGGCACCTTCATTTAGTCTGCTGGGATAGTCTCCAGCACTCCGTGACCCTCATGAAGGTAAGCGGTCAAAACGATGGATGAATGGACGGACGGACAGACAGATGGTAGTTTTGTGGCCGACATTGAACGACGTCATGAAGGGGGTGAGGCAGCCAAAAGGTGTGCGGCTTCAGTAAACTTGCGGCTTCAGTAAATCAGCCCAAGCTATTCAAAAGCTGTTTCAGACATGGTCATTCTCTGCTATTGATTTACACACATACGGTCACACACACATACACACATGGGGTCTCTTAGCAAAGGCAGGCTTGACCAGTCAGACAGCTGGGCAGCTCAGTTCTACTGTAGTCAGCTCTTAAGGTTCCCATTGATCTGCTCCATGCTTTAATAAACCTCTCTCTCGGACACACACACACACACACAAAATACAACACTAAAAGAACTATTAGAGTTGGAGCAGTTAGCTGTTGTAGGGCAGACAGTAAAGGGAGGCAGTGGAGTCGGCAGGCGTGAGGGATAGAAAGACAAAAGGCAGAAAAGAGACAGACAGAAGAGAAAGGGAAAAGCAGACGATCGGAAAGGGGGAGAGAGGGGCGGGAGGGGATCCATTTATTGACAGCATCCTGCTTGGAGTTTACATATTCCATGAAACGGTCTGCCGTGGTCTCCTACGTGTCTATCCCGCATTGCTCCCACCTCCCTTCCGCCATTAAAAATTACACAACCTTAGTATCTCCTCTCCACATATTATGTACACAGTTCCTGACAGTCATATATGAGCGTGACCTGGCCATTAGCAATTTGACATAATGGAAAGAAGAAGCGGTACAATTAACTTGCGCGCCTCAAACAATCATTTCCAGGAGTAGAATGCCTCGCAACATTTGTATTTATGTAGTGCTCATAGGCGAGTAATTTACTGTTATTCAGTGGTTCTTAACCCATTTTCAGTGATGTATGTACACCGGTGATTTTTTTTAATTCGTTTTGCTCAACCAAATGGTCCCAAAACAGAACTAAGTATATTTTAGTCTATTTTCTTCAGCAACTCCAAAAGAGATCGCGTTACATCATCTGTTTCATATCAGGCTGACTGCATCACTAATGACACTGTCCATTCGTATGAAACTTGACAAAATGAAGGCATACAAAGTTTTGCAAGGGAGTCACTATATCGCAATTTAGTAATAAATAATTGCTCTATTTGAAAAGGAAATGTCATGTTCCTGCAAAGGCATCATAAAGCATTACATTTGGGGTTGCTGGTAAAATGAGAAAAATGTTACAAATGTACTTCAGTGCCAGAAACTGAAAATGCTACTTATATACAATACATAAAAGCATACAGGCCATAGCCACAATAGTTTTCATTCACAAGACAATTTCAATCACTTGAGAATATTCAAATACTTCCAATACTTGTGTTTAAGACCTGAATGATAAATACCGTATAAAATTATTTGATTGGTTTGGGTGCATGCGTGTACCTTCATAAAGAGAGGATTCCCATTCAACGACTCTGCTCTTCTGAGGTTCTCCACACCACACTGACAGGAGGGGGGAAACATTGAAATCAATTCAACTTAAAACTTTAAAATAAACCCATTTTACCAAATGTTATGATAGAAAAAAAAAGTGTCACCTTTCCCATTCAGTGGAGAAAAAGTAAGTTCATAGAGAAAAGTGTGATTAAACCGATGAGAGTATGGGGCATAATGTTAAGGTTTTTTATTTTTCGCAGTACATTTTTCTTTTCAAAAAAAAAAAAACAAAAAAAAAACGAGTAGCTTTCTGAGATTCCAATTATTTTGAACAGTAGATTTCATTTTCTCGGCTGTTGAGACACTTGAAGTGACTCAGTCTGTTCTGTGGCATTGAAGAGCTCTGCTGTTTGTTTTTGGCCAGAACCAATGATTGGAACATTGAACAGGATATTTACATACATTTATTTTAAATTAGTGTAGAGCTTGCAAGTCATAAATAAAGCAGCAGTGCAACAAATGTGCAAACTGTGAGCGAGTGTGCGTGCGCGTGCGTCTGTGTCTTTGTGGCACCAGTCACATTGATCTGTGGTCACCTTTCTGGTGCCTTCCGACAGACATGACACTCGACTGCTGGACATAGACAGAACCTAACACACATCCTGAACAATTTATCTGTAGACCATAGATCCACTGATGTTATTTGACCCTGTACTGGAGACATTAGAGGAGTCCAGATTGGTCCACCCCAAAAAAATTGTAGACCATTGAATTAGGTGCCCCAAGGGGTTTATGGCAACAACATTTATTTTTTTTTACCCTTTCACTCCCGTTGGGACAATGCGTCCCTGTGCTTTTCAAAAAAAAAAAAAAAAAGACAGTGGATATAGGAATGGTAGCAATAAGTTGAATTGGCATCCCAGAGGTTCATTATCTACCTATCTACAGATTCTAGACATTTAGAGACTTTTCCATACACAAGCCAGTGCTGGGCCCACTATCAAAGTAGCTCGTCTTGTGCAATTTCTTGTGAATTAACTGACAAGTACTGCGGAAATATTTTGATAATGTGTGTTACTATCACTATGTATTGTAGGCGTTTGGTTGATATTTTTCACTTCTCTGGTGTCCTCTTTTGGATCATAGAAGAGATCTGTTGTCATAAATAATTAACACATTTGTCCACAAAAAATAATCAACATATAGTGTTGGCCCTGCTCTCAAAAGGAAAACATTATAAATAAATATTTGTCTGTAGAAAAATATTAAATAAGGCATCCTCTTTTAGGATTACAGTAGATATCTGTTCACAAAAATAAGTTATTAGCTTATTTTTTAAAAATGTATCCACAATCAACATAAACTGTCAGACCTGTTTGCAAAAGAAATGATAAGTACATATTTGTCCACTGAATATTCAACTTAAAATGTCCTATTTTGAGATATTATCAGAAATCTGTTCACAAAAATAAATCATTAAACTTGACAGGTAACACGAGATGAAAACATTCTAGTGTGGGGTCGAATCTGGGTTTTTAAAATAATGAAATTGAATAACCTCTTGAACAGAACATTTGTTTTATGAACTTGTATTATTCTGAAACAAGTAATTCATTCAATAATTATTTATAAAGGATATTTGCAATTTTGTTAATCTGAAATCTTGAGTACCCTCTGAAATTTCTTCAAGTAGCCCCAGGGTAACTTACAAACAATTAATATATGCCATAAGTTTATTTTTTTGCGGGGAGGGGAAAAAAAGTACTCGTGAATTGGTTAACTAAGTTAAGGCCTGAGGCGGGGCAACTATCAACTATTCTTAGATGTATGGACTCAGAAAATTTGCAATCCAAATTAGCTATATTAATCCTAGGTATCATTCAGGCCATACTGGATGAAACTTGTGCAGGTTCTTACCTCCTCACCCAGCACCTGTCCATATTCGATGTCCAGCTCGTGTAACGTCTCGATGTGGTCGGAGGTGAAGGCAATTGGCACGAGCAGGAGGTTCTTCTTCCCCCTTTCACAAAGACCTTTAATGACTTCGTCCGTCTGGGGGCCGAGCCACGGCATGGGCCCCACCTGATGGATGAAAAACAAAATAGATTTTCAGCTTCACTGTGGAGGGGAGCAGGTGCCAACGCTCCCTCGATTTTATTAACAAGTGGCGCCATCTTGAGGTGAACAAATCAAAATCACAAATTTATAGTGGACTTAAAGAAGATTTTCAATATGTAATCTGGGAATTTAAATGCCAATTTTAAATTCTTGTTTTAGCTCATGTTTTTGAGTGAGGAAGACATTTCAATCCACTGCATGTTTCGCACATTGGAAGGCTTGGGGGGGGGGGGGGGGGGGGGGGGGGGTTCTCAAATGGTGTTCAGTTGTAAGAAAGTTTCAAATAATAATTAAACTTTAGATATTTTCAGCTGTAAAATGTTTGTTTTGGGCATAATTAAGAGGGAAATTATTTTCACATACAATCAATGCCTTTAAAAATATTTTCCTTCTTGCTGCCAACTGAAAATGACATCTGCTTATCTCCACAAGGGTCACAGGCTTGCTGGTGCCTATCTCAGCTGACTTCATGCAGTAGGCAGGGGGACACCATGAACTGGTTGCCAGCCAATTGCAGGGCACACAGAGATGAACAACATTTACGCACCCAATCACACCTTAGGAAAATTTAGAATGTCCAATCCACCTGGCATGCATGTTTTTGGAGTGGGGGAGGAAGCCGGAGTGCCCGGAGAGAACCCACACGAGCTCGGGGAGAATATGCAAACTCCACATAGGAAGGCCGGAGCAAGGTGGATTTGAACTCGGCTCCCTCAATGTGAGGCAGACGTGCTACTGCTCCACCAAGTCGTCCATATGGATGGATGTTGTGTGATCGGCCAGCGTGTAAGTGTATACACATACATATATACAGACTTATACCATATACACGTAAATAAACAAAAATCGGAAAAAAAGTTAGGTTTTTTGTAAATGTAAATAAAAAATCTTGTTATTCAGTAAAACTTAACGTAAAAGTGAATCATTCATATAATATGTAGCCCAAATAAAGAAATAAAAGAAAGATCTGCCATTAGGGAAAAGCGAAGGATGAATGAATGACGAATTAAGGAGTTTGTGCAATTTCTTGGATTTACAATTGTTTAATATAGCTTTGTAGTAATATATTTAACCTTTTAAAAAGCATGACCAAACCCCAAAACAGCTTAGCCATTATCGTATAGAGTGTAAACAACATTTAGTTATCAAATTAGACAAAATCTTAACTTTTTACTGCTGAAAATGGCTAAATAAATATTTACCCGATTCCTTTTAATCATTGCTAAGACCATCATCTCATACCGCACGAGCACCACTAGAGAGAGCCAACGTATTACCCGACACTGAGAATCACTTTAACCTATTGCATCCGTTCTAACAAGAAAGAGCCACTGGATGAACAGGTTCAGTTCTGAAGTGTGTGCGAGTTTACCCTGGACTGCCACACCAATCTGTAAGGGTTACAGTGTCCGAGTCTCTCCATTACTCTCTGGACTGTTGCGCCCACTTCCTGGGGGTATGGGTCACCTCTGTTTACAACCTGCACACATTACACAACAATGAAGACAAATGCAGTTGGAGAATAAACACGTAATGTTTAATCATTCATAACTTTGGTTGTTTCAGACTTTCCATTACATTTACTGTATGACAAATGTTTTGAGAATGTGTCAGTAGATTTGCTATCAAAATAGCATTAGTGGGTACAGTAAGAGAGTACAACAGGATAGGCAGTATCATGTTGCACTTACAGCCATAGGAAGTGAATGGGCCGAGAATAGAATCACAACATCGTCTCTCTTTGCTTCTGGAAATTTCAGGAGCTCATTACTGACGTGCTCTGCAAAACACTGCACAAACACAGACACAGGTAAGTATTTTCATAAAGTAAAATGCAGTGTTCGGGTTAGGGTTAAAAAAAAAAAAAAAAAGACTGATATTTACCTCCATAATCAGGCTTACAACCAGTTTTGACTCATTGGTTGCTATGACAACTTTGTGCCCAAATCTAATGTTTTTAATTATTTGCCCTGTTATTTCTGCTCCATTAATGTGTGTGTGTGTGTGTGTGTGCGCGCGCATCTCACCTCTACCAGCAAAGGGTGTGTGGGCCAACGGTCAATGACACTCCAGCACATTTTTGGCCTGTCGCCTCTGTTTCTATAGTAACGGTAGATGGCATTTAAACTGCTACCTGTTTTACAACAACAAAGAATCACATTAAGAACAAGATACATTTTCTGCTTTTAACATCACTTTAGTTAAAATGTTGTCAGTAGCAACTGTTGAATTTATTGGTGACCATTAAAGTAATGAAATGTTTGGCCATGAACAAGTGTAAGATCTATGAATTAATTATACCGTAACACAATCTGAGTGATACTGATGTGGACTCCAAGGCACTTTCATTTCACAAGCATTATTGACCAAATGACAACATAATCCACTAAAAGCTAATTCTTTGTTTTAAAACCAGTAAAACATGCAATATCTCATTACAAAGGGAAAAGTTTCCCTGTTTTGCATCATAACCCTAAATACAACAACCCCATCATAAATATCTGAGGGTGTTGATGTCGCTGTTTAATTTTGTCAGAACAAAAAAAAAAAAAAAAAAATCACATCACAGACATGGCACAAAACAAAAGTCATTTCAATTCCCACCTTTCTGGCTCGAAAAATAAATAAATAAAAGAAATCAAGAAAAAAAAATAGACGTGTCATTCAGTAACAGTTCCTTTTGAAGACCAAGGAGAAGGAACGTTCTGATTACTTTTACCCGATCAGTTTTGTAGGTTGGGCTGTTTTCTTTAACTTCTACCAAAGAGTAATTGGATTGAGATCTAGACTATGTGCAGGCCATGACATTGACCTTATGTGTCTCTCTTCAAGGAATGCTACAACAGTTTTTGCTCGATGGCAAGATGCAATGTCAACCTGAAAAATGAGTCCATTGACATCTTTTGTGTTGAAGCCACGATTCATGTCAGTCGACTTGGTGCAAACAGCTCTCCAAGATGACTTTAGTTTTGTGTCATTTCTGTGAGCTGCTTTTTTTTTTTCGACAAAATTGTACAACTGAATAAACGCCCTCTGAGAATGGTCATTCCATTTTTTTTTTATGACAAGGGTAGTTTATATTACTATTTCATAGCTACAATATATGATGTGTCACAGTGACCTGTGGTGGAGCAGCTATACTGAGGATACTGCGTGAAGGCCACAGCTCGGTCCACTCCATCTTTCTCCATCTGCTCAATGGCCTCCTCAGTCAAGGGGTGGACATACCGGAAGCCAATGTAGAACTTATGAGGGGCTGAGAAGAAAGAAAAAAAAAAAAAAACTAAGAGTTCAAATTGCTACATAAAATAACGCGGTAATTGATTCAGGGATATGGAGCACAGTAGACTGCAAGGACAAGTTGTCAACAATATGTTTTGCATTGTGGTTGTCAGTCGTCAACTCATACCAAACTGCTGCTTAGGCTACAGTTTGTGCAGTTATCAGTGAGGTGTGAGACAGGCGTGTAAGGGGCCACTCCTTCAATGCCTTGCTATCTTCGTTTTGCACCCGTAGAGTGCAACTGATGCTGAAACAATCATTTAAGAATGTGTCTGTGTATATATATATATTACACACGAGTACTGCATAGATTAACTTGACACATTCCAAATTTGTATGGATTTTATTTAATTTAGACCATTTTTAATAATATATTTGTAAAACCCTTTTTTTTTAGCACAGCCATTGATTCAACATCTTTTCAGATCTATTTCATCGTTGAGCCACAAATTGACACCTTGAACAGATACACACATTTGTTTTACCGTTGGATTGTCTTCCGGTGGCTAGCAAAAAAAAAAAAACAAAAAAAAACTGCAGATAAGCCCCACTGGACTATAAGCTGCAAACATACCACACACACACACAAAACTATATATAAACTTATACCTGTCTCGGGGCTCATTTCGTCCAACAGCTTGACCATGCCTTCTCCTTGCATGGCGGTCCAACGTTTGATAGGTGAGCCTCCTCCTATTTTACTGTATTGCTCCTGGATTTTTGGCGTACGCCGTTTAGCAATGAATGGCCCGAGTTTACTGTGGAAGGATGATTCAACAAAATATAATAGACATCATAAACACTCAAGAAATTGTCCAATCCATTTTCATTAGACACAATTGAGCCAAACAAAACACTAGGAAGAATAAACCCACTGAGAGTCACTCAGGGACATGGAACGCAAAGCTGCTTGCTACGTCTTCAAGGTTGCATACTATTGTGCTGAAATGAACAATGCATCCCAAAGTTCAACTGTAGAAGTTTCTGAGTGACAACAATCACCTTGAGTAAGAATGAGACACACAGAATCCAGTGAAACCTTCACCTAGTAGGTCTACCGGTCTTAATGTAAAATTTGAACCAAAAACTTTTTATCCATTGCCCTTAAATATATTTTACAAATGCGTGTCGATAGGAATATGTACTTCTGCACGGGGAGTTTCATTAGGTCTGTGTCCATGAAGAGCCTCAACAGGAAGTCGTGTACATCTTCAAGTTTCTCAGGTCCGCCCATGTTCAGCATCAGGATGCCTGTCTTGGGTTTCCTGCACAACAGGTTCAAAAGCAGGAATTAAAACCAATATCATTACCTCAACTCCACAGCAAAAGTATAACTGATTAACTATCTGTTCTGTTGCGTGTCAAACTGACCAGTTCAAATAATCTAGAAAAAAAATATTTTAGGCTCATGGTGTTTTTTCTTTAAATTAAAAACATTGCATTACTCTTTGTGATTTGTTTTTAATTATTATTAAACTATAGAGCAGAATCTACAGCAAAATAAATCTGCTAATAATATGTATCTATGTACCTAAACAAATATTTACTCCACTACCCAACATAAGGTTCCTGCCTGAGCCTTAATTAACAGCTTGAGTCTTTATCCATTTGTTAAATGCTTAAGTAACCCCTAGAGCATAGGTCTCAAACTCCAGTCCTCAAAGAGCCGCAATCCTGCATGTTTTTGATGCCTCTGTCATTAACTCACCTGAATCAAATTATTAGCTCATCAGCAAGCTCTGCAGGAGCATGAAAATGATCCTAATCATTTGAATCAGGTGTGTTTAAGGGAGCAGTATGGAAAACATGCAGCTTTGCAGCCCTTGAGGACTGGAGTTTGAGACCTATGCTCTCGAGATTACTTAACCATTGAACAAATGGATAAATACTCAAGCTGTTGATTAAGGCTCAGGCAGGAACCTTATGTTGGGTAGTGGAGTAAATATTTGTTGAGGTACATATACATCCTCGAGGGTCGCCTATCCGGCATGTTTTGGAGGTTTCTGTCCTCCTACCACACCTGATTCAAATAATCAGCTCATCAGCAAGCTCAGCGGAAGCCTGACAACAAACCTGATCATTTGAATCAGCTGCATTGGATGACGGAAACCTCAAAAACATGCAGGATAGGAGGCCCTCGAGGACCGGGTTTGGACATGTTTGCTCGAGTATGTAGAAACTGAACTTATATTGTAAATGCTGAAAAGTATTGTGAGCCACGAAAGTTCAAAAACAAAGTTCATAATTATGGTTGTTTGCAGGGCTGTCGAACTAAGCTGCTTTCATGAGAGCTGTGCTAATATTTTGACTAATATTGCTAAATGTTGTAATTTTCTATAGTTCCCTAGATTGCATGCAAGGAAATTGAGGTTTCTTACCTCAATTTCCAATTGAAACATGGAACGACACACTTCACAAATTCATTTTAGCACCACAATTACATAACATGAAAATATAGAATGGTATGATTATCTTAATCTATGCTAAAACAAAAAACAACAACAAAAAATTACCACTATTTATTACTTAAGTGAAAATATATATTTTTCCACTGGGAAAAAAAAAAATCGTTCATGTGTGTTTCACCTATTGTCCTGTGTTTCTGGGGTTGCATTATGGGCCAAAGCTGCAACAGTAGCATGAGTCCTCGTGTTGAGGCTGATACTGCTCCTGGCAACTGCAGATCAAAATATGAAAAATAAATCAATCTGACTTATTAGTTACTAATGAAACTGAACAGCCCAGACCACCACCTCCCCTCCAAAATATTAACTTTTAACAAACGTATTGGTTGTGAATAAACTGGCATATGTGACTGCAAACAGTCAAGAAGCAGGATGCACCTTGAACTGGTTGTCGGGCAAACACACACAAACACAATAATGCACACACATGCTCAAACATATGTGCAATTTGCAGTCACTAATTCAATTAGCAGATGATTTGAGAGTGTGGAAGGTGTAATGCCTAGAATAAAAAATGTTTTTTTCAGCACTACATCAAACACATCTAGTGGAAAGGTAAATGTAAAAAGACAAAATAGTCTTAAAATACAAAATATATATTTGATGGAGGCATCATTAATTTCTCATGATGCAATACCCCTAGACGTCGCCAGGGTGCAGATTGAGATTACGCAAGTATAAAATGCTGAAATTGTGTAACTCAGAAAAAAGCACTACACTTAATGAATTATAATTCTTCTAATTAAGACATATGAGAGAATCCTCTAAAATAGACGCATACATTTAATTAATTAAAGGTAACGTGGAACATTAAAACGTTTTTGTGTTGAATTGTGGTAAAGATGAGCCGAATCCGGGGGCAATCAACGGAAAAATCAATTCGTTAACAAAATAAAACAATCAAGGAAGGAAATATATGCTTTCAAACAACTAACAGCGAAGGAATAGTACACGTGGAAAACAAATAGGAATCATCAAACTTATTTCACAAAACAAGAGCTGTGAGGATGTATTGATTTTCAAGAAAAGAAATTACAGGTACGAGTTACTATTCTTATTGTGGAACAACGTAGGCGGAAATTCACTACATCTATCTTTTTAACTTGTCGCTGATTTACGAAACAGACGCCAATGTCAACGATGCAATAGTGGTAATTTACCTACTCCATGCAATGCGCCAAAGTTTATTCCAACATATATTCGTAGACTACACCGCAGACGCACTAATAGTTTACCACGCTGAAATGAGTATAAATGAATCTCTAAGTCTAAAGATAGCTTCGTCCGAGCTAACTTAGCTCTATGTACTACTCACATTGGAACAAGCGACCGGCGTTACTCAGGACTGTCATCATGATAGTTTCCAATTTGAGTTGCAGCACCCAAATTATGCTGACAATTAAGTCGTGCACTTCTGGTCTCTCCAACTGTGCCCGCGAATTTTTCCCTGCCCCGCGTATTTTGTTGTCCGATAAGTCAACGAGATTCCATCAGCTATTGCCTACAGCTGGCTGTGTCCCAACCAATGTCAAGTTAAACAGTATTGGTATTGCTTCCGGATACGGTTTTAACGTAAATGGTACTGCAAATTAGATTTTTTTTTTTCATACACGGAGTACTAAAATCTTGAGTATTCAATACGATATTGCTAAAATTATATATTCTTGCTGTTCATGTTGAAATTGAAAAGACAAAATAAAAATTGTGTAAATTTATTTTGTCTTTTGAAATTGAAAAGACAAAATAAAAATTGTGTAAATTAATGTTTAAAATTAATTAACCATTCTACTCATATAGCGTCTATCTCATATTGTGTTTCAATTGTTCTAAAAGCCATACAAGTTGTTATTGTTTCTTTTGCTTTGTTTTAATAGTATCGTGAAATCTTAATTATCTGGTCCACTGTTGTTACTTCCGTTTGATCACTTCCTCCAACTTGACAATTTAGTGCAAATCTGTTGTTACGTCACACTACACTAAATCTTGACCCCGCCCTGGTTTCTAGTGGAAACGCCCACTCTTGACAACTATGAACGCTATCTTAGTCGTACACGGTTTACAAAATATGTAGAATGTTTAAGTATACAGCAACCCATAATTTAACTGAAAATACATCCTTATACGGCGTTCATACAAACAGAAATATACACATCTGTCTTTGTTTTGGACTCTAATCTCTACAATGTGTAAAACTAGAGATCGTATACGTTTGTTTTAGGTTGTACCGGTTTTTCTTGATCATCTTGAAGCACGTCTTTCCGCCTTCGGATCATTTCTCACTAACTAACTCATTCTAGCGAAGGAAAGATATTACAGACAAACAGGTCCATACTCGAGTCTTCCTTTTAAAGTACGTACAGTTTGTGGATTGTGCACGTCAGGCGTTTGTTACGTCAGTAAATCTTTTTTTGTCTACTGCCATCTACTGGTTACTTTTATTCATAACGTGAATTTCAAGCAGAGTCAACTTGACCCAGACTTTCAAGAGAAATCAAATGCATTGGTCTCAAACTGTTAGGCATACTGCCTAGTGCTTACAGTATTCGGTTTTCGGGTTAAATGCCATTATAATTCCAGGCTTTATGTAGCATATTATCGTCACAATTTGAGACTAAGCATAATTAAGACCTCCCTTCTGAGGTCTCTTTTAAATGTCAGACTCATATTGATTTCATGGTCAAAATGGGAAAACGAGCTTAAATACCAACTCCAACTGATACAGGAAGTGTGTTGGTTGATGATGAAACATTTGTCCTGAATTTTGCCATTCAGTTCCTATTTAGACAACCCACATGTTGTGCAAAATGTTTTGAAACTCTTGGACACGACAATTCAAAAATTTGGAGGTCAAATTAAATAGCTATAGTAGTTGTATGCATTTGTTTTGAAGTCCTTTAAGGGCATGCTTTGGGGGAGGGGGGAGGTACGTTTCAAACAGATGCACATAGTCATTAGTGACGCAATTAAAACAAGATTACACAACCCATCTTCCGGCATTGTTGAATATAACATGCAAATGCACGCTACAACTTCCTAAGTTTAGTAAATCAGATGGTACAGATCTATTGTAATTTTTGTTGTTTTTAACATACAAAAACAACATGGTTTGTGCTGGCCAAGCAGTGCTTTGCTGAAAAAAAATATTTTAATCAGAGGTACACCATTGACAAAGGTTGAACACCACTGCATTAAACATCAGGAAAGCTTTTTTTTTTTCGCTGCCAATTTTTAATATTCTTAAAACACATTTTTCTTGTATGGTTTTTCACTTTAGCATGAGACTCAGTATTGCTTTATTGTTTTATTTACGGTTTTTGTTATAGTTTTTTATATGACTATTTTTACTCCATGTACAGCACTGTATGTGCAGCAAGTACTATCTATCCTGATCTAAATATAGGCATAAACAGTTTAATTATTGTCATCATTTTAACTTTTGTCTTGTCCAACGCGGGTCAGAGAAGAAGTGCAGAGAAGTTTTTTAAAACCATTTTTTTCCAGGAGATTTTAAATATCCCAGGCTCTTTCACTGCACTGTGCATAGCAGAAAAAACCATCAGTAAAATAACACACCAAATTCTAGGATAATTACTCGGTCATTTGTTTGCATTGTTTTATTGAGTGTTGAATAATTCCATTTTCTCAGATCACAAAAAATGAACAGAACAAACATTTGATGCCACATACATAACCGTAATCACCTGATGCACCCAGTAGCAGCCCAGGCTTTTGTTCATTTCCTTGCAAGACAGCATTCAAATGTTCTTCTGCTCCACAGAGCACAAAATGACCAAAGTTACTCTAGTGATTTGAAGTTTTGCCAAAAACTGAATACACATCAGCATCATCAATACCCGTGTGCAATGTGTATTTGCTTGCCTTGTCCTCGTCTCATGGAAGGCCACGCCTCCAACAGTGTTCTCATATCAAAACCAGACATTTATTTGTTCAGTAAACATCCTGAAGACACCAGAAAATGTTGACATCTCTTCCTCCTCGAAAATTTGGACAGGAGAGGAAAAAAGAAGCGCCAATTGGAAAAAACTTTAAGCTAGCCCTACTTTCGATTATTTGCTAAGCTTCATTCGGAGCATTGCGAGAGCCAGAAAGACTACATTTAAGGCAGGACATCATCAAGCACATTCAGTACTTCACAATTACAGGAAATATGTTTGGTTATTGTTGAGTGCACAAGTTGACATGATTAAGCCGACACGACTGAACGAATGAGGGGACACCAGAAGCAGAGCGCATGTGATTGGTTCTCAACTTGGAAAATGAGAGAAATTAAACAGACAAAAATAAAAGTGGAACAGCTTTATAATTCTGCTGTTTGACTGATTCAATATTGAGCTTTACATGACGCTTACACAGAAGAGGCCTGGAGTGAGTGTTCCATACCCGTGTGTTAATGTGTGTATGTTTAGGGCCGGCAGCGCTGGATGAATCTTGGGTAAAGGCAGACGTCTCTGATGTGGTGTCTGTTCAGCAGCCAGGTGAGAAAACGCTCCAGGCCAAGGCCGTAACCACCGTGAGGACAAGTGCCATACTTCCTCTAAACAGTACCACCGAGAAAAAAAATTACGCTTAAGTAGTAAATACTAATTTAAGCAGAGCAACAAACAGTCGGAATGTGATCGGGTACCTGATCAGTGTACCAGTAGTATGGGGTTGGGTCGATGCCCTCCCTCTTGTAACCCTCAAACAGCTCCTCAGCATCCCAGATACGCATCGAGCCTCCTACGATCTCACCCACGTTTGGCATCAGAACGTCCACCTGCGGGGTTAAGTTCGCACATCGGGCTTCATGGTCAATTTTAACAGGGAAAAGGGCTGTCGCTATCGAATAGTTTTAAAATCAATTAACCTGTTGATTATTCAATCAAATAATCGGTTAATTTCTCCCACCTGCACGTTACTTGATTTGTTTTAATAATTTAGTTGACAGTGAATTGACCTGAGATGATATAACTACTCATTATTATCTTCTAACTGGTTAGCGATCACAATTAGCATTAGTGCACAAGCGAATATCATTTAAGGTCAACATATACTAATTACTATTTAGTTCAAATATACAGACTGTCCTAATTACATCACAAATGTAATAGTCTCTTAAAGACAAAGCTTCAACAATATTACATAGGTAAACCTCAGAGTGGAGCTGCCTGTTATAATAATATATATATACATATATAATAATTTCCTGTTCTTTTTTTTGACAAGCTGACTGGGAATGTTTCTTGCTTGACTGTTGCCTACTGGTTAACATTTGAACACCTAAAACCAAGCCACTTGGGTCTTGTTTGGAGTAATGGGATATATTCTCGGCTCTTGTGCTTTTTGGGTGTCTATCCTTTATTTTGGGAAACTAAGAGTGCTAATTTCTTTAATGACCCCCCCCCCCCCCCTCCCCCCAACTACTACACTAGTAAGCTAAGCAACAGTCATTTAGCCACTAGGTGGGGCTCCAAGACAGGCAATGGAGCCGAACGTCAAGATGGTCTTTGCATACGTGTCTTTTTTTTTTTTTCTCCAAAAGTACTGCTGCTGTATGCTTTTGCACGATATAATTATTGTTGTCACTCTTCTTTTATTTGGAAATAATCCAAAACTTGTGACTTCTCCAGTTTTTTAGGGGAGTCTTTGTCTCTTGCCACAATGCAGATCCTTGAAGCAATAGATGGCGCAAGCATGACTCTAGCCACACTCAGAAGCGTATACTTTTGGTCAAGCTATTTTTAAAGTCGACTTACTTGACGTGGTCAAGTTTTTATCTCCCAGCCCTACCCAAGATGTTGTCTTTAAAGTAATTAAGTCATCTGCAAGCTTTTGCATAGGTAGATCAAATTATTACATGGGCTAAGTTTTCAACTACCCAGTATACATAGTGTACAAATACATTCAACAGCAAATAAATTGAAATACATTTTTCACACACCCCAATATCCATATTGATACAAACATTAAAAAAATAGATTTGAAAGTATACAGGTAAGTCTGAATTTTGAGTTTTGTGTAAATAATGTAGTTGTTGAGCCAAATAAGAATCTTTTGTTATTGGCATAGTGCAGCACATAGATCGGAAGGGAGGCCAGTACCATCAATAACTGTGCCTACCGACTCCGTGAGTCGTCTGTCCTCGGTGCAGCGCTGCATGTAAAAGGATTTGATCTCAGCCGGGAAACGACACAACAGAATTGTTTCATTGATGGTATCAGTCATCAGCCTCTCTGGGGCCTCTGGGATATCCTGACAGAGTCAAAAATACAGAAAGGGCAAATTAGATTTATGAGCATTTAACATAAAAAAATGTTCAGGTGGTCCGAGAGAATTATTTGGAAAGTAGAAATGTAATATATAAAGTACTGCTCCAGTATCCAGGGAAGCCTTGCATATTCTTAGTCTGCAATTTAAAAATTGACCTATTTGGATAAGTTGCCTTGATTATTTCCCATTTCAAATGTTCAGGCAAAAAGCTTGTATGAGCAATGTGCAGTGCACTGGCGCCATTTGGTGGCATTTAAATGCACTTCCTGTTCTACATGTGATGGAATAATTGTTATCATAGAAAAACTGTCTTTTGTTATTTATAACTCTCACAACATGAATCGCAGGTGTTCATTGTATTGACCATGATTTCTTTTACCAAAAATGTAATATATGCTTACAAAAACAATTTAACAATATAAACATGCAACCAACATAATCACCTCAGTTGCTCATCTGATAAATGTGGCATCATTTAAAAGGGAACATGTTTATGTCATGCTCTTCTCGTCATAAGATCTTTATGTCATGCTTACCTCTCCAAACTCATAGTAGGTGCCATCATCCTTTTTGACATCATGTTCTTTGAGCCACTTGATAGCGTCAGAGTAGTTCATTCTCTTGAAAGGCCTTTTAGGGGGTTTGAAGTCCTAGAGAAAAGGATTACATAACCCGAAAATAAAAATGGAATTTCCTCCCCAAAATAATCAGAAATGGTGCAGTTGATCTCATTAAGTACCGGGTTGATGTCAAAGAGCAGTTGCGCAGCAGGGGATTTTAGCACTCGGTCCACAACATCACACACTAAGTCCTCCAGTCTGTTCAGCAGATCGTCGAAGGATATGAAGGGACACTCTGCTTCAACGTGAGTGTACCTGCAAAGAAAATAAGACAAGAGGCCTTTTGTAATATGTTGTCTATCCACTTCACATAGAGATCATTTTGTTTCGTATGCTAGCACCGGGTACCTTTACCTCATTCATTGTCATCTACGTCTTAACTTTTTTTTTCTTGGTATTCCCATTGTTTAGTTCCATCCACGAGTTAATTCGTTAGCCCATTTACCGCTGTTTACAACCAGCAATATGGAAAGCATGAAACCAGCTGGGTCGGCAGTGATTAAGTTAATGTAATACAAGAAAACAGCTTATTACAGATTTTAGCTTGCAGCAACTACTAGTGACTAACTTGACATGTTTTTTTGTGCTGTGTTTCTAAGTTGACTTTAAGGTTATTTGCTGAAGAATGCAATTCTGTTGCATTTTTTTTTTTTTTTTTGCTTGGCTAGAGTAGAATATCCTGCTTACTCAGAGAGGTGTCTGCGAGTGCGGGATTGCTCGGCTCGGTATGACTGCGCAATGCAGAAGCAGTCGCCCAGCGCAGGTATGCATGTCTCCAGGTAAAGCTGGGAGGACTGCGTCAAGTAAGCCTGCTCGCCAAAGTAGTTGAGATTAAACAGTGTGGAGCCGCCCTCCACCTGGGTCTGCACCAAAGTTGGGGGGAAGACCTGCAAAGGAAATAGGGAAGTATATGTCACAAGACATGATGAAGAATGTGGCCAGTAAAACTGAGTTTGATTAAGCAAGTGCAATGGTGTCATTGAGTAAATCAGATGATATGATTCAGCTGACAACATCTTAAAGGGGCTGTAACATGATCTTTAAGTACTTTCCACACTGTAATATGTGCAAACAAATTATGTTTGGCACATTGGCAATTATATTTTTTTATTAAATGAGTTTTATGCTGCTGGTATTTCTAACCGGAAAGTAAACAAGCTTGTTTTCAGAAAGACCACCACTCACTGTGTAGCGGTCTCACCCCCTGTTCATAACGTTCCATGTCGGCTGGCCGAAACATGCATTCATCTACCATCTTTCCCACTCATCCTAACGAGGCTCTTGGCTGATGGAGACTATTCTAACAGCCTGATAAACGGGCCCAAAAACAGGCGTTTTACTTACATTAAAATGCAAAAAGACGCCATTACATCCCTCTCAATAACATGCGTTCCTTCTATCAGATCACTCCCTTTGGGAACCAAGTATTCATAACAATAGTTCCGCCCGCGGGTTAATCTTTTACTATTGACGTTGACTGTCCGGCTGTGTGCTCCCAAACACACATTTAGGCCACTTCAGCATTTTGTACATTAAGGCGTTGTAGCTAATAAATGAAACGTTGCTGTTTACTTGAGCAACTCGGTGCAAAATCTCTCCTCCACAACTCCGGAACCATAACAAAATTAAAAGACGTAGATAAGGTCGGCGTGCATTTTCTCTTGCATAGGCGCTAGGGGGAAGTGTTGGGGAAGTACAAAAAGCTCCAGTCTTGCTCTTCTCGTCATAAGTGCACTTCAAGCCATTTTCATCTGCACGGGCGCACAGGTGTGAGGGCGCAGAATAAGTAAGAAATACTTAGAAATGCATCAGTGCATCAGTGTTTAGGGTGCGAAATAAACATTGGAACATGGTTAACAGCTCCAAAAAGTTGACATTTCATGTTATGATCCCTTTAACTCAAAAAAATGTTCAGATTCTATATTTTTAGTGTTTGAATTAAACCAACACTGGTTTAAGACAGCAATTAAATAACGAATGCAACTAGTGTGCAATGGACTAGGAATCAGGAACTGTCCAGCCTTAAGCCTTACTTATTTACCAATGTTTAGCAGTAAATAGTTAATATTTTCTCAAACTATTTTGATGGTTAAATTTGTTTTCATGTACAATTAATGTTTTTAAAAACTGATTTTGCCACCTTGCTATGACTAGAAATGACATCACATACACACATAGCTTAGTTAACCACCAATCACAGCTCAGCTTGCTTATATTACATGCCAAACCCAGAAAACAGATGAGTTGTGATAGGTTGTTACCTGAGATTTGAGCATGTGATATTATTTTCAGTCGACATCAAGTGGCAAAATACATATTGAAGTTATTATTCATACGCGAAAAATAATTTGAACAAATTCACTATATAAATAAGAACATTTTATGACTGAAAATGGATAAATAAGTAAAATGTCATTTTATTTGTTTATTTATTGCTAATGAGTAAAATGTAAGCCATTTATTTTGGTAAATTAAAGCCAGTTACACACAGAATGTTAAACTGACTATGAACCAAATTACCGCCTTTTGATAATTGTCACCAAAGACTCAATGATCAGTTTCAAAATTGAACCTGACCATTTATACTGGAGATTGGCATCTGTTAAGAGTGCATTTTCTCCCAGGTGTGCTTGGAAAAGCGGCCAGCCTAATGAACCTAAATATTAAACATGATTAGCTCATTCACTTCCATCCCAGTAAAAATTGATCTTTCACGTCAATAGCCATCAATGTCAGTGAATGAGTTAATTTTTCTTCAGTGAATTGGCAGTATTATTTATTTACTGCAAGTAATACATTTTTATTCTTTTATATATGCCAGCGGCGAAAAATTACATGTAGAATAATAATCACATTCGTTGCTAGCCCAGTAAAAATGGATATTGGACGTCCATAGCAATCAATGGCAATGAATGAGTTAATTAATATGTACACTAGCAATTCCTTCAACAGCCATTGAAAGCAGTTAATTTAGAGACAGGAATGAAAACACATGTTAAGAGCTTTTGGAGACAAAGTCAGAGTGGCAGACGGTCCGAACATATTCTGAGGAGAAAAAGTGAATCTATAGGGAGTAGGAAGCTGAATTTCGAGAGGAAAATCAAAGAGGAGGTTGATAAACGTAGTGAAAGCAGACATGGAGGTAGTTGGATTGAGAGAAGAGAATGCAGAAGACAAGCTTAGATAGAGGCAACGATTGCCTGTGGCGAATCCTGAAGCGAAAAGACGAATGGAGAAGAACTATAGAAAGATAAATCCAGAAAAATACCGGCGTAAATTTTCACACTTAAAAATTGTTTGAAATGTTAAAAGTTATTATGAATAAAAAGGCTCACTTTTTGTCCTGCATTACTAAGTTGTCCTGTTAAAGCAAGATCTTGATAACATGCTTCACCTCATAGTAACCACGGCTGAAGAAGTGTTCCCTGAAGCACTGTGTGACCGTGGACCGGACTCTGAGGACCTTCGATACGTTCTCTCCTCGGATCATCATGTGTCGATTGTTAAGCTGAACATCCACATCAGACTCTTCATTCAGGATGTTATCGGCCCCGCCTGCTGGCGCTAGGCCAATCAGCTCCCAGAATTCGCAGTGGAGCTCGTGGCCTCCTGGCGCCTAGGAGAGAAATGAAAGCTTTTTTATTTTTTTTTTGCAATGTGAAAATGTGTGGGTGAGCAAGTGGTTCTGAATTTTACTGACTGTGCCATCACAATATGCGTAATTTAGATAACCACCATCACAACAGGTTTCGTCACCTATAATCTGTCAGGTAGACTGCGCCAATATCCAAAAGTGGATCAGTCCATTGAACTATGCTGTCTGAAACACTGTCGATAAAAAAATGTAAAAAGAGCTGCATTAAATTTTGCTGGATTTACACTAGCCAACAGCAAAAGCATCTGATCAGCAGCACACTTTGACTGCTCAAAGTTGTCAAATCATGTAAATCAGGGGTGTCCAAAGTCGGTCCTCGAGGGCCGCCGTCCTGCATGTTTTCCAGGTTTCTTTTCCTGACACACCTGATTCAAATGATCAGCTCATCAGCAAGCTCAGCAGAAACCCGATAACGATCCCGATCATTTGAAACAGGTGTGTCAGGAAAGGAAACCTGGAAAACATGCAGGACAGCGACCCTCGGGGACCGACTTTGGACACCCCTGATGTAAATAGTTTTACATAGAAAAAATACAGTCATACTTGTCCCTTACACATTACAAATAATATTATAAACGTGTACAAAAGTGACATTATTTGAAATTTCCTGCAAACTATTCAATCATTTTTTTCCTGCTTGTGAGCATGATGAGCAGGCATGTTCACCTGTTTTCCTTCAGGAACTGGAGTCACAGTGCCATAGAGTGCAACACTGCTCTCCGTGGACAACAATAAGCCATTATAGCATTGGCACTGGAGACAAAAAAAAAAAAAAGTCAGTTGGTAGATGGTCATACATTTATAAATTGATATTTTCAAACAAAAAAACTTACCAGTTTATCAGACAGCACGCACTGCAGGAAACCAGTTCCATCTCTCAGCACAATAAACATCAAATTTTTCCCTGTACATAGACAATTAAAATGAGTTGACTTTATAGGCAGCAGTGAAGAAAGCCATTCACACATGAGATGAAGTCTTCCAACCTTGTCTCCTTAGGCGATGCACCCATCCAAAGACTTTGACTCTCTGACCTCTCTTTGCTTCCAGATCATTGATTTTAACCTGCAAAAACACAAAGACATATCCCGATAAAACAAAGCTAAAGGGAGGTTAAATGAGATTACTGTCAAATGAGTCCCGCTGTGGAATTCAGATTTTTGCTTACAACATATCAACATTCGATTTATCAAAAAACATTTATGAATATGGCTTGAACAGCAATATGACCAAAGACAAACCGTCTCTGGATCAGGCAAGCTGGGGTTCTTTTCAATGATGATTTTCTTGGCTTCTTCTAAGTTTTTCTCTCTCCTCTCATTGTCTTCTGCCTGTACATCAAACATCATTCAAAAAAATACAAGTCAGAGGAAGGAGGACAAAAAAAAATGTTGTTATTGCAGCAACAGACATAAAAGGAGAAATGAGGCACACACCTCTTTCTTTTCTTTGGACTCATTCTTGGCCTGTTCACGGTTAAAAGCTTTCTTTGCATTCTTCATCTGCGTCTTGGAGATGGCTACCCAACGCTGACAAAAACAAATAAGATACCAAAAATACTGAAATTTACCAAGTAATCAAGTCACATTAAGCCAGAAACATCATTCTTTTCAATAAAGAAGGACTAATATCAATAAGAAAGAGGGTTGCAACACTGGATTGATAAAAAATGTTTTTGCAAAATTATTATGTCAATCATCCCTTGTATTGGGCGAAACATTCTGCCATATAATGCCACATAATGCAGATAGAACAACTGTTTTGTTTTTGGGGGGCGAGGGGGTGGGGCTCTGCATTGTGTGCCATCAACTGCTGAAATTTATATCAAATTGCCTTTTGGTCATGTGACATTTGCAATGTAAGGAAAGCAGTTTGATATCAAGTTCAATCAACATTTAGGCCAAAATGTCTGCACCTGTGAGCTGCATGAAACGTGATGAATTAATAGTATGAAACCAGATTAACTCATCTGCTTCATTCTTTTTCCACAAACTCATTATTAATTAGTTAATTGTGTTTTGACTAATGTTACTATCATGCTTTTAAAAAAAAAAAATGCCTTGAGTTCCCATTGACTGTGACTGTTACTTTTTACTTGTTAATTACTTGTTACTTGTTAAATGGCTAATTACTTGCTAAAACAAAAATAAGTAGCAGCCCTAGTTTAAAAAAAAAGGAAATGTTGACAAAAAGATATCCTACCTCGTCCTCTTTCTGTGAGTCAACGTAGATTGTAGGGAATGGTTCTTTGCCAATAAAGAGCAGCGCCTGTGAAGATAAATCGAAAACAGTATGATGTCACTAACCTTTTTTGTGCCATTACTTATATTACGAGTGTATTCAAACTATAAAACTCCTTGTCCCAGATCAATAGCATACTGTTTTTTTTTGTTTTGTTTTTTAAATATGAAGTAAAAATCCATCCAGCTCAGGTGGCGGCCATTTTGCCACCTGCTGTAAAAGGAAACAGAAAAAAGGTGAGCCTTAATTGTCATTAACGGAGCCCTGAGCAACGGTTGTCATTTTCTGTGGACAGCAAGTAGAAAAATGGCCGCCCCGTGGATTGAAAAAAAAAAAAGGATTGAAAAAAAAATCATCTTATTTCTTCACAAACAATAATCAAATCAAAGTGTTGTGTTTAGGGTAATAGGGGTCCATCGAATATCGTAAGGAAAATGTTGACTATATTAAATAGAGCATAGATTGTAAATGTACTTATGTTGTACTTTTGTTGTTCTTACTACTAAATACACTGGTGACAATTTAAGAGAACAAACCATCTTGGCAAATGATGTTATGAATTAAGATTGTTTCACTCATCTGTAGTAAGAGTGGTAGGCTAGTTTTAAATGTGAATCACAACTAAATGTTAAAAATGCAAAGTGAAACATTTCCTGTACAGTTCTGACCTTGAGGGGTGTCTTGAAGGGTTTCTGCTCAGACCCATCTCCATCCTGGTCATTGCCACATTTGTCCGACACATACACTTCCCCTGAAATTTACAAGTAAAATCGTAATAAAAACAATTCTCCACAGCCCGTACTTTAAGATTGATGACAAACTACAGAGTGTATGTTGAGTCGTAGTACTAGAAATAACCTACAAATTATGATTACCATTTAACAAAATTAAAATGGTGTCTTGTTTGGGAATAAATTGATGGCCTGTTATCCTATAAAGGCAAAAAAAAAAAAAGTGAATTGGAAGGGGCGTGTCACAGCTGTCATTTCAAAGACCCAATGAGTTAGTTATGACTCAGTGTAGTAGAGTTCTTCAAGTTTTGTTTTTTCATTATCTTGTTACACCTCTATAACCAAGGCACCTGGATCAGGACTGTAGTGAGCCTATTGAGGACCTCTGTTTATAATAAATGTCACATGGGTCAGCGTAATAAGAAAATAGGTTAATGTCTTCATTTTTGATGGAAGATAATGACTTAAGAAGCATAAAGATAAGGGGACTGCGGTTTTCTGTTTTAATCAATGAATTGTAGTAATTGTAGTAATAAATCGTGCGGCGCAGTGGCAGACTGGTTAGCACATTTGCTTCACAGTTCAGAGATCCTGGGTTCAGTGGTCGCGTGGGTCTTCTTCAGGCACTCCTGTCTCCTCCCATTTTCAAAAAACATGCATCCATGTTCCGAAAAAAAAAGTATAATTGGTGAATTGGATCCTTCATATAAGGTTCCACGCCTACTGAAGGTGAAAGCTGGGATAGGCACGCCAGAAACCCTATTGAGGATAAGCGGCTACAGAAAATGGATGGATGAGTAGATGGCTAGACTAGCTAACATGTCTGCCTCATGTGCGGAAGTCGTGGGCTCTCCTCTGGCCTTCCAAGCGTTGAGTTTGCAGGCTCTCCCTGTGTGGTTTTCTCCAAGTACTCTGATTTTCTCCCACATTCCAAACACAATATCCATAGTAGGTATATTGGACACTCAAAATTGTCCTTAAGTGTGTTTGTGTGTGCGTATGCGTGTTCAACTTTGTGCATTCTGCAACTGGCTGGCAACCAGTTCAAGGTGTACCCCGCCCACTGCCCGCAAAAAACGGGGATACACTCCAGGATGCCCTTGAACCTCGTGAGGATAAACAACTTGGATGGATGGATGGAAGTGCAAGGCATTTTTCTTTCATTATTCTGTTCTACTCTCCTAGGTTTTTTTTGGAACTGGCATCAGTGGTAGCCACCTCGGGTCACATGGCATCAGAGAGACTTGCTGATATTTACTTAATGTAGTTCTGTGGCTTTTCTATATTTAGAAACTTAAGCTAATAATAATTTCGGTTTGGTAGCAGGACAAACTGAAATAGGGCTCATCGGTTTCAACAACGTATCGTTATACATCTAATTAAATAATTCATGTGGTATATGGAACACAAATTAGAGTAACGATTTTGGATCAAAGGATCGTATGACAGTGAAAAGTAAAAATCAGACAATTAGCTTTAATTGTTTTAATTAACCTTATCGTTTAGTAATGAACGTTGTTCCAGACGTGACGATGAATGATATTATGAAATAAAGAATGGGAAATACAAAATTAAAGGTCTCCTCTATTCACTCAAGCACTGCACCAAACGTAACGATACTACCGGTGACGAGTAATATCGTTTATTTTCCAGGATTTGTGTAAATTTGCTCGTGGCGATAAGTGACCATAATTGGCTGACGTAACCATAGTCTGTGCAGCTAAATGACAGCTGTGTAGTCTTACCATTCGGCGACAATGTTTTCATTTTCACGTCTTAATGATAACCCCACAATGTGACACGGCACTTATTCCTGCACGTAATCAGTAGGTTAATTCACCGCGAATCAGTCCCAAATTTGGGTGAATTCTAGAGCTTGGGAATTACTAGCATGCTAACTACTAGCATGTCTGTGACTGATGCAATTGGTTAGACACACATGTCCTTCGGAGCTAGCTGGCTAACATGCTTAGCCCGCAGATTTACTATGGAATCTGACTCACCAACAGACACTTGGTCCACACCTTTGGTTATATCCGTCGCCATATCAGTCCAGGCGCTGTTGTATTGCGCAGACAAAATAAATTCGTAGAACACACAATGCAGAGAAAAAGTGCCGGTTATACCAGTCCTGATGCAGTGTGTCTGACATGTAGTCCTTCGCATTCAAACACAACTGATCCTGAGTCTGATTCTGACGCAATCGCTGCTATCCACGGCAAAGTGCTTCCTCTCTGAGCCAAAGAAGACTACAGCTCATTGGATAGTTTCAGCGTCCATTGAATAACCCAAAATTCAATTGGTGATATTAACTGTCGGCAACGTTATTGAAATGCTGCATCTCTTCCATCCATCCATTTTCTAAAGTCGATTATGAATTATTCTGACATTCCTATAACTTAACATTTTAAACGTATTGAACGGTTTTTCTTCTTATTTTTTTTAAAAATAATGTCCGGGGACAGCAGACTCACAGAAAAAGTACTGTCAAAAGGTTTTTTTTTTTTTTTTTTTTACATAGAATCCTGGTGAAAAGTATGTTCTGATTTAACTCCTCAATGAAAATGAATAAAAACATTAAAAAACATGATTTATTTAAGATGTAAAAGTACACATTATATATATATATATATATATATATATATATATATATATATATATATATATAATATTATATATATATAAATATTATATATATATAAATATTATATATATATATATATAAATATTATATATATATATATATATATTATATATATATAAATATTATATATATATATAAATATTATATTATATATATATATAGTATACACCAACCATACGCACCATATGAAAGATGGGATTCCATTCTTCTTTACCTAAATAAAGTAAGATTCTAATTCATTCCGTTCTTTAGTAAACACTGTTTAAAAATAGGTAAATTGTGAGACATCAAGCTATTTTGGACAAAATATGGGGAAAATGAACTTTTGTTTTGCAAAGGTATGTCATTTCTGCACAACTTTGATGCCATTTTTTCGTTTAGTAGCATCTGGAGCATCCTAACAGTCCTTCTCTTGCACAAAACATAAAAACATTGACACTTTGTTTTTTGATGGCAAAATAAGTTTGCATATATGCTGTACATAAGCAGTAGCATTTTCTCATTTGTGCATGTATGTTTTCAAATGCTTGATTCTTGTGATTCTAACACTTTCTGCTAGATGCAAGTGGACGTTGCAAAATTTGCACATCAATCTTGTTCACTTATATCATAGGTTGGCTTCAGAGAAATCAGTTTGTTTGGTTTGTTATACAGAAACTAGCCAACAGTGGTACTTTCCCTGGTTTCTGAGAAAATTCTGGGGATGGACCTCTGTTGATATCATGCTCCCCAATCGGAATCCACTGATCTGACAACTCTGGCTCGGCTTTGTTGAATTATCCTTCAGATGACATTGAATCCTAGGATGCAAACAATGTCCTTGGTGTTCAAAGCTTGAGATCCACACATCCTCAAACTACTCCTTTGGAATCCACTCGATCAGCTTTGTCTCCATTATTCGGCCTACCACGAGCCATACCTTGCGGGATTATGAGCAAATTTAAATATGATCAATTAGGTTATGCTGTTCTATCTTGTTTTTTCTGGTTCAGTTTGTACTCCTCCTCCCACTCCCCCCAACAGGATGACTTTCCACTTTTCATCTTTTTGGCCTTGGCTGATCGCGTTTCTTAGTCAGTGAGATCAACGCTGCAATCAAATGGTCACAGTTAATCACTGCAGTGCTCGATAGGTTTAATATTATGAGAGGCGCTGGGCATGAATGTAATCTATTCAGTCATAGCACAAATCACACAATAATGTTACTGTATGAACAAGTCCAGAGTAGGATTAATTTTCAGCCTGGAGTTTCATGGCTCAAACCAGTCCACTTTAATTTATGTTTAAATGAAGATGTATAATTTTACCATCATTAATGTATCAAAAATGCCATTCCATTCCCTCCAACTTTAATATTCATATCGTGTTTGATTAAAAATAACTACATCAGAGGAAAAATGGAAAAGCATTTAGGAGTGGGTGAGAAGATGCCAGGCGAATGCGGAAGTGTGCTGTGTCCATTTTTAAGACCAAGGACAATTTGCAGAACTGAGGAAACTATCAAAAAGTACGAAGAACATTATGGTTTCATGCCTATGAAGAGTTCTATAAATGCATTACTATTATTAAAATACTGCACAAGCCCCAATAGCTGTCCAGCCCAATGGAAATGGTGTCGTACCTCCGAATGAGCCACTAAGGGCATGCTTGCAAGCTAAAAATGACATGACTCAATCGGTTCCTCAAAGTGGCTTCGGCTTTATTTTGTGAGTAGTAACTGAAATCCAGCCATCCATCCATTTTCTGTAGCAGCTTATCCTAACTCGGGTTGCTGGCTTGCTGGTGCCTATCCCAGTCATCTTCGGGCAGTGAGCGGGATACACCCAGGACTAGATGCCAGCCATTAGCAGATAACTGAAATCTCTTGTCAATACAAACATAGTTTGAGCATGCAAAGTTAAAATGACTTTTGAATCTGAGACAGATTTTAATCTGTATTTTTTTTCCTTTATTTTAAATCAGACAAGTGTGAGACTGGTGTCCAAAAAAATGAACAAACTGTAGACATTTCAACAGTATATTAGTCGTGTTAATTTAGTAGTGACGTTATTGTTTATTACAATACGTATCCTCCCTTTAAGCTCCTGCTGTGAATGATGAGACTGATCTTCACTATTTAATATAATTCAAGCTTATGTGGCGATTAGAACTAAAGTAAGATGACATTTTTAAGAGAACAACCCAAGTCATGTACATATAGTACAGTATTTTGAGTGTACACAGCAATGTAATCAGTATGCTGTCACGTTGGTTCTCTGACAAATTGACAAACACCAACACATCCCAAGCATCCAAACCTCTCAAGAGGATTTCCACATATTTTAGCCAAAAACACAATCCTTTGCATTCTAAGGAAATCACACTATGGGTTGTACTGTCCATCAACGGTGATCTATCAAAGGAAATGAGATGAAATAACCCAGTGCGGAACCTGCGATGACGGCGAGAAAGATCCAAATGTTGAAGGACATGACACACAACATCAGCATGTAGCCCAAAGTCACTTGCACCAACTGGAGCAATGTCTGCAGTCCATGTAGCAACCAGCTGCGGACCAAGACACAGATAATTTAGCCATTCATTTAAGTCTGCTTTGCTTTTGGCTTTGAAATGTGAAATGGCGTTGAGTTAATTACCTGATTCCTAATATATACTGTGCTCGCTGTGAATTGAGACCCATTTTGAAAAATATGATTGGCAAAAAAAAAAAAAAAAAAGGTTGCAGGTTTGCACTTAGCAAGTAAGTTAGCTGCATTGCCCTGTATGTCAAGTTTTTGCCATGTCCTGGGTGAATGTTTTAATTATTATTTATTTTAGATTATTATTATTATTATTTAAAAGTATCAAGCCATGAGGCCTTGTTTACATACTGCTTGTTTTTGTTGTTGTTTTTTTTAAAGGGTGATAGACATGTCTGATCAAACATGATGAATAATCGTGATTTATAATCATGATTTCAATATTGACCAAAATAATCGTGATTATTATTTTGGACATAATTGTGCAGCCCTATTGCATAGTAGTTCCAACCAAGCATGTGCTGATAACCGTAATGTCAATATATCACGATTGTGAAAGGCACGCTGATTTAAAACTGTCCAAATTTGTCAAAATAGCTTAAAAAACAAAAATCACTCCTGCGTCATCTGCCTTAACGGGCAATTGCAGCCTGCAGCGAGAGCCTCCTCTCGAGATGACTCATACTCTTTAGCCGCCGTAGCCAATCACGTCCACTTCCCGGTTTGTCGGCTAGCTGTAGTTAATGCAACTAACTAACCCATAACATGTTTATGCTACTTTCACTGAGTGTTTTAGGCAACATCAGATGTTACCCCTCACATTGTGGCAGTTCATCACGTCATCCAAAAACTGGTCGAATAATCGAAATGTAATGCATCAGTTCAAGGGTGTCTTTCTTTAACGGGTCTATATCTACTTTTACTTTAATGCTTTTGTTCATGCTTTCAAGCAAGCTGTGTCACAACACCGCTTGATGTTTTCTTCGCAATAATGAGCATGCCTCTCCCACCGCGGCAAGGATAAAAGTTTGTAAAAAAGATAAACGTTTTGAAATTCTTTTTGAATAACCAAAAATTGGTTACCCCTAGCAGTCAAAAATATATAGAAGAGAGAAAAATAACCTTTGTTTGTTGCTGGGAAAGACAGAACTTGATTCTCTGAGAGGTAACGAAGCTTCAGAGGGGCTTCTTGGCAGCACAGAAATGCTGTCAGTCTGGCCGGATGACGCTCCGGCATAAGGAGCCGAATACTGAGCCAACTTCTTGTCTTTGCGTAGCCACACCCTCCAAACTTTGAGTAGCTCGTAGAAGACAGTCAGCAGCATGACCACGACCACTGACAAAAAAATACCTGAGGGGAGAGATGCACCCAGATTCTTATTTTCCACACACTCTGAATGTAAAATATTATGCAAATGAGACCATATACCATATCAAATGCAAGACTATTTCACCAAACAGAAGGATTATATGAGACAAAATAAGGAAAATGAATACTTTAATACCTCCAGGGCTATTCACATGCCAGAAGTCAAAGAGCAGTGTAACGCTACTTGACGCCTCAAATGTCATCTGAAAGGAAATAAATATACGAGAGAAATGTTCAGGAAACCAAAGTAGAATTGCACATATTTAAGCACCATTTGATAAAGTCCCACATCAATTATTTTCTCGTGAAAACAATGAAGGCTGCTCTTAAATGAAGTTTTTTTTTTTTCCAGATTGATTCTGCCTCAACATTTCATGACTTTTCCCTTAGCACAAATCTTATTTAAAAATCATGCATATTAAGTCCATTATTGGTAGGTGCTGAAGTACCATTGAAGTAAATCAAAGAAGCTCAAGAAAGATCTTGAGTTACTTAATTGAAGCTCTTTGGTAAAGCCTTAATTTCTACCACTCACTAGCAACATTTTATCAAAGGTCTAATTTCAGCTGCGTTTTAAAATTAGTCTACTTTTTGTGGTTATACTATGAGGAGATACCAGATGTGCTTTTGTTCTAGCAAGTAAACATTAGAGGTGGTGGTGAGATAGTACTATACTTTATAAATGCAATTAGAGAACCACAAGTTTGGCATGCATCTGTATTGATAATAAAAGCCAAGATACAACTGGCCAGCTCACTGACTAAATGTCTCTGAGTGTGTGCATGTGTGCGCGTGTGCACATTTGAGTGGCAAAGAGACATTCTTTTGTCCGTCAAATAATGTTGCAACAGCACAGAGCACAATGTGTTTTTATTTTGTAATTGGGTTTTAAGTCATGTGAATTCCATTTCAAACTTGGCAGTAATGGAATTTCTCTCCTTAAGTAACCAAAAAAGGATAAAGCACAACACATGAATGACATTTGCCACCTGCAAAGCATTTTACAATATTTGAACTTTCGCAGATTGTGTTTTTGATCCCACGTCACTCGGTTTGTTTGTGCATGGGGTCTGTTTAATGTACTGCAGACGTGGTCACTTCACTTGGGGCAAAATGATGCAAACATTTTCTCAACCACAATGCATGATTAACAACAGCATCATAGCATTTGTATTATTTTATTATACCTTGCCTTGTGATGATGTAAATTAAAGAATAATACCTGAGTTAAGGAGTTGTAGAAAAGGTATTCATTTTCTATTGTAGGATTTGTAAGACCCTGCCATATTTTTGATAGTTTGTGTTCTCAAAAACATCTATACAAGTGATGTAACATATTTCAAAATATGTATTTTCTCATGTCATTCTTTTTCAAGGCAAAACAGCTAGCTGCCATACAAGTATGACATTGGCAGAAGTTGACTTGAATCATACAGGAATCCTTCAGCCATTAAAGGTAACAAATTATCTATTTCTAGAGGTAATTGACACTAAGAATTCACTAATCTACACAAAATGATACAATGTATAAACAGCACAAAAAGTAGGTAAATGTGTGATAGGTAGAATATTTCTTTGGTATGAGAATGCTTTAGGTCATTTGGAAAGCCTGTTTATTAACATTTCAAGTTGTGCAACTTTTCTAAGGAATACACATTTGTTGGATGAGCTGCAGGGCTGAGAAAGTGGATTCTCTGCCAAAGACTATATTATGACAAATTATCATAAAAAACAGTTACTTATGAACTAACTGTCCTGTCATTTTTTTATTATCTGTAATAGTTAACTCAAATTAAAACAAACAATTAGTGATATTCGAGAATAAATAAAGCAAACATACACATGACAGCAGGGATACATAAAGTAAACTGAAATGGTGGAGTAAATCATAAAATGCGTTAATATGAGGTCTTGGAAAAACAGGTGTGGGTTTCTTTGGCTGAGAGTTGAACTGACAAAGGAAGGACTTAATTCTTCCTTTGTTCACACCAATGAGACACAAAGCTTCCATTCAGAATTCAGGGATCGCAGTTTAAAAATGAAGCGAATCTTCCCTGTCACTGTGTTTCAGTGCTTTTAATACTCAACATTTTCACCAACACTCTCCAAATTGGAACACCGAATAACGGGCAACTTTTTTATTTTATCCACTGTGTACTGTAGTACAGTACTCGGATTGATGCCATAATGTTGCAGAAACCACACCCTATCAGCACACTGACTTCACTTTGCAGCATTTAGGGTTTGTGACTTCTTTGACCTTCACATGGACTGGCGGAACTACATTTGCAATCTTGTTAATAACACCAATTAAATGTAATTGTACAGTTCAGATCATCTACTTTAACATTAGTACTTCACTGCAGAATATATTCGCTAATAATTTCATTAAAAAAAGATGCATCTTAGGTGAAAACATTTGATAGGAATAACATGCTCTTACAATCAAAAACTAATGTGCCAATGTAAAAAGGAGCTATTCAACACGTCGACTGTATAACTGTTAATATTTAATCAATTGAATCATCCCCACAATCCTCACCATCATTAACATTTACTTTGCTGATGGCAATTGTCTTTATGCATGCAAATGTGTGACTGTGCACTAGCAACGTAATCAGTGAAGTAAGTATGCAATTGCAAATGCAGAGCTATTGAGAACAAGTTTGTACTAAGTGAGGTGCTTTACAGAGCCTGAACTCTGCTATTAGGCTTTCAATGTAAACCTATGTAAACACTTTAACCCAGAAGTATTTGAAGGTACAAATTTTTAGATAAATCTTTTAGTTTGTTTTCTGGAGTTTGTGCCTTAGTTATACTTTGTATTGTTGTTGGTTTTTTTTAATTAAACGGCATTCAAAAGGAGCACATAGGCTGTGACTGAGCAAAGACATTGCTTAGCATTTTTTAAGACCTTCTTGACCAAATTAAGTGTTATGCCGCAGCTCTCATAAATGAACTGTATTGAAAAAAATGTTTTGTTCCTCCATTGGTAAATAATTCAATATGTAGATCAAAGTAATTTAACCAAAATGTTAATGAATAATTAAACACGAAATACAAAAATGTAGTTATTACAAATGTCATATTTATAAACTAAAAGCATTCTAATTCACATGAACATCCTTGATTATCCATCTATCCACTTATGCTCACAAGGGTCGCAGACTTGCTGGTGCGTATCCCAGCTGGTTTCAGGCGCTAGGCGGAGGATATCCTGAACTGGTTGCCAGCAAATTGCATGGCACACAGAGACAAACAACCATTCACAAACCTTAGAACAATTTAGCATGTCCAATCCACCTGCCATGCACGTTTTTGATACATCATACTTTGCACTATCTTCCTCTAATGTATAGTCTTTTCAACTCAATCTACTCCATAATATGCTCAAAATGTAAGTCTATTCATTTATTAGGGGTTCACTATTACTGCCCTTATTGCTATATTGCAGTTTTTTTAATGTTTTGTTGTTGTTCTTCTTACTATTGCCTACCTTATTATGTACTCAATTATGGAATGTAGTCTGCTCGGGGAAGTCAACAGAATAAGAATTTCATTGTGTGGTATTGCTATGCGTCTCAAGCGTCTTTGGGTGTCTAGAAAAGCGCTATACAAATAAAATGTATTTTTATCATTATTATTATTATTATTATACATATGACAATAAAACTGTTAAATCTTGAATCTTTTTCCTGGAGGAAATATAGTTCTATTTTGAACGGATCCACGAACAAGGCTAAACTAACGTTGGATATTCAATTAAACGTTGTAAAGTGAGCTGGTTTGAGTAATGAAATTCCCAGAGTAAAAATGAGTTCCACTAAGACCCTGTTGTTAATGACCGAGTTCGGGTGTGCATCATTCTGTTTGCATGCTTCGAATGCTGTCATCAATGATTTAGCTCAGGTAGTTAAGATAAAAGAGCTGCCCGCTTCAAAGGCAAACGCATAGCTCAAACTCACGGGCATCATGTTGAACTTTTGGAAGGAAAGCGTCAGTTGCTGTACTGTAGTTATCTCCGTTTTCCCATTGCGGACATCTTTTCCGGGCAGCCAAGCTCTTGATGCTTCAACAATGAACAGTCAAGAACTAACCAGCACTTGTACTCCCTGGAGGAGAAAGACCGGAAAACCTATACCAAACCGCGTGATTTTATACAATAAACAATAAGTTGATGGGTAATGTAGTTTTTCCTGCGGGAGACATAAAAACAGTTCCGGTTAGTGAGACTTCTGCGCATGCGTTTTGACGTTACATACAGAAGCGTTCCCTTGTTGGGTTTTCACAATATAAATCAGAATAATGTCACAGTTCATCATTACTTATATTTATATATAATATTAAACATATGGAATTATACATAGTATTTAGAAAGATCATATTTTGGTCTTCGATCCGTAATTCACAGCTAATTATGTGACGAACCCGTCTCATCCACAAGAGGTCAGGAGTACGCCTGTAGAGTATGTACTATGAAATACTGTATAGTATACAATATTACACAATACAATGTATACCGGTTACTGAATTCTGTACGAGCCAAGTTATTATCCACATACATCAATGAACATTATTTCCCTGCTATCATTGGGATACACATTTTAAGTATACAGTGCACAAAATACCACGTTTCTGAGTGTATTGACAACAGAATTTTAGCCGTTGATATTACAAACAAGATAATTATGAACTGCAATTCAAATGTGTTTTAAGATAGCACAATCATCCCTTACTTTGCTGATTCAGTCGATGTCTTGTAGCGGTGCTCCTATCTGACATATACTGGAGAAACTATAACTTGCACAGTGGTGGTAGAGCACCTAAAATAAGTAGGGGAGAGTGGGGTAAGATGAGCCACTGGGTAAGTTGACCCACCCTTGTATCTAGGCAACCATGCTATGTGTGGTCATGTGATCACAATGGCAGGAAGCCCTCTCCATTGCCATCCTGGTGTGGTGAAAGGAAGCACATTGGAAAAGAGGTGAGACTATTTTTACGAGAAAAGTTGTTTTTTGACTCTCAAAGTAAATTTTCTGCATTTTAGGTAAAATGAGAGTTATGTCAAACAAGATTATCTGAGACTAAAATGATATGTTACACATATTGGTGTATTTGTAAGGTGTTAAAACATGTAAATCACTTACCTCAAAATTAGGCACGTTTTTTTAAGATAGCCTGCTCTTCACAAATTGGTGGCTATGGGGCAAATTGAGCCCAAGGCTTTGGGGTAAATTGAGCCAGTGGTTCAACTTACCCCATAAGGCACTGAAATTGAGATGAATCCTTGATGTAATAAAACACTATTTTTCTGAAGTACGCTCAACTGATTTGCTGTGTTTATCATATTTTAATCATTACAGAGAAGAAAAAAGAGGTAGAATGCCGAGAACGTATAAGAGGAAAACAAGCAGGGGCTCGACACCTTTGGAAGAGCTGGAGAGAGCAGTCAATGAAGTCGAGAGTGGAAAGTCCATCAGATCAGTGGCAAATAAAAGAAATATTGACAGGTCAACATTGAGAAGGTACATGAAAAAGAGAGCTGTAAAGGAAGTAAAAACAGTTGGATACAGTGGAACGGCAGAAGCAAAAAGAGTCTTCTCAGAAGAAATCGAGAAAGAGCTTGCAGACCACATCAAGAAGCTTGCAAAGCAGTTTCATGGCATTACTCCAAAGAAATGTCGTGAACTGGCTTTAGAATTGGCGACAAGAAATAATATTCCCATGCCTAACAACTGGAAAGAGAAAGGTTTAGCCGGTAGGAAATACAAAAACCTTACCTCAATAGGTTAAGACCAAGCTTATTTTATGTTGCTCAATGCAATATTGTTTCTCTTTGTAGGTGAAGACTGGTTGAGGTATTTTTTGGCACGCCATCACCTCTCCTGCCGTACACCTGAGGCAACATCTTTGGGAAGAGCTACTGCCTTCAATAAAACAACAGTTGGGGAGTTCTTTGACAATCTAGCTGAGGTGATGGACAGGTAACAGATTTAATATATTTGAACTATTAATAGCTTATGTTCATCTAAAGCTGTTGTTCATGACAATTAATAGCATCATTGGTCTGTTCTTTATTTTACAGGCACAAATTCCCTCCAAACATGATTTATAATTTAGACGAAACAGGAGTTACAACCGTACAGAGACCAAAACAAGTAGTGGCACAAAAAGGAACAAAACAAGTGGGCGCAATCACATCTGCTGAAAGAGGCGAACTTGTAACTGTGATCTGTGCTGTTAATGCGATTGGCAATGCAATCCCTCCCATGTTTATCTTTCCAAGGGTGAGGTATAAAGACCATTTCATTTCAGGAGCACCTCCAGGGTCAGTTGGTACCTCCACCAGATCCGGCTGGGTTAACGAAGATACCTTTTTTGAATTCCTTCAACATTTGGTTAAGCAGACTATGTGCTCCCCTGATCTGCCACTGCTGCTGATCTTGGACAACCATGAAGCCCATATTTCTCTGAAGGCTGTGGACTTAGCGAACTCAAGCGGTATTGTTTTGCTCACAATTCCACCACACACATCCCATCGACTGCAGCCTCTAGATAAGTCTGTGTTTGGCCCATTTAAGACCTACTACAACAGAGCCCTAGATGGTTGGATGAGATCCCACCCAGGCAAAACAGCCAGCATATATGAGATCCCTGGCTGTGTGAGTGATGCTTTTATGTCAGCAATGACATCAAGGAATATCTCCTCTGGTTTCAGATCCACTGGGATTTTCCCTTACAACAGAGATGTATTTTCTGATGCAGACTTTGAGCCATCTATAGTGTCAGACAGGGCCAACCTGGAACAGCAGTCTGCAGCAGCAAGTGATGCAACCATGGTTTCATTCTCCAATAGTACTGCTGAGCTACCTGCACCAAGCTCTGCACCTGGGTTTTCTCCACCAAGTTCACACCCCAAGGATCCTGGATCCTATGTGTCTCCAACTGAGATTTTACCTTTACCCAAAAATCAACAGCCCCTGAAACAAACAAATCGAAAGCGGGTGAAGACAAGAATCCTGACTGATACGCCTGAAAAGCTGGCAATCTAATGTGCCCATGAAGAGCGGAAAAGCAAGCTAAAAAACAAAAAGGACAGATCCATTAATGACCAAAGAGTGCTGAAGAAGAAAAAAGCTCAGATGAAAAAAGCAGAAAGCGGTTCTGAGGAGTCTGATATTGCACTTCCATTAGAAGACACTACTGAGAGTTCCAGCAATGAGAGTGAACCAGATGACTCAGATCTGCAGGTTGATGACTTTGTAATTGTAAAATTTACATCCAAAAGTAGGTACCATCATTATATTGGCTTAATCAACAGCCTTGATGGGAATGAAGTGAGTGCCCGATTCCTAAGAAGAATCCCAGGGGTCACGGGCAACAAGAAACCCACATATGCTTTCAAGGAGAATGATGAGGCATCATTCCCACGTGCTGAAGAAGCTGCCCCGACCTCAAAAAGCTGGAGGAACTGCAAGAAGGGATCAACAATTTATATTTCACTGCAACCTAGGCAGTTGGAATATTGAGTAGTTCTTTTGAGTAGCTAGATAGTACTGAAACAGCAGGTTTTTGTTGGTGGTGTGTTGTTCTTAGTTCAAAATTGTTTGTTACAAAAAATGCACGGGTTCACTTTAAAAAAAATCCTTGTTGGTTAGTTTACACGTTATGGTTCAACCTACCCCTTGATGTGGGTCATCTTACCCTAGACCTGGGGCAAATTGAGGCACAATTCCATTTGTTTTGGAAAGGTCATTATTTTGTGAAGCTTTGACAGAAATTCATTCTGACCATTTCATTTTATAGTAGACATCCTGAAATAAAGGAATATGTTTGTCCCTGTGTAGTTTTTCCTTGAATCCAGAACCAAATAAGTAAAATTGGACTCATCTTACCCCACTCTCCCGATGAGAGCGATTATTTATACCAAAACTCCAATTGAATTAATGGACCTGAAACGTGATTGATTAACATCAATCTGATGAGACTGAAAATGTTTTTTCTTTAAATTCTAAAGTCTACAGTAGCAATAAGGCATTTCAGAATTCCAAGTGATCTGATTATATTTAAATCACTGATGGCTACAGTGTAAGCATACAGCTGAATGAAAATGGGAATCGAATTTAAAGTGAGAAACAAATGCAAGTGTTTTCAAGACATTTTGAAATATGAAGGGGGCATTGATCACAAATAGCCAAACAAGTCAGATAACTTTATTGTTCTATGGTACACGTTTGAAATATTACATAAGGTGCTGCTACTAATGGTCTCTGCATACTCCACATGTAAACCAGTTAGAAAACAAACAAAAACCAAAACGGCTAATCATTTCACTATTGTTCTCTTTGGTCAAAAAGTGCAAACCAAGAATGTTGCAAGCAATGCAAAATCCTTTCAGATGAACAAACTGCTGCTTCTATTGGCTATGATGGTAATGACACGCATTTCCTACAAGAGTTTGTTGTATTTTCACCTATGAAGCAACATTGTATGCATAGAGTGTGTATGGCTTAGTCCTGATTATGCTACAGAATCAGATCTTGGCCTACAGAGAGGGATTAACTCCATCAAATGTTCCAACAGCGGAAGACAAGACCCAGAAATCTAGAAGAAGTGCATTCACTATAATGCAAAACAAATGTACCATGGTAATTGTACTTCTGATAAAAGCATTCTGTGTCTGAATTAAGTCAGATGTTAACAAACCGTGTTAAAGTAATAAAATGAGGATGTGACTAAATTCTCCCAAAATAAAATTGTAAACAAAAAATAGTAATACAGTAGATACATTCAAATCATCAGATCTGCAGCTTTTTCCTAAAATTTATGTTAGAAAAGAAGTTGAATCAATCATGCGGTAAGTGTGATGACAGGGTAAAAACATGTACATTTCAGATTTGAAATACACAACAAAGACAAAATTCCACTTTTTTTTCATCTGTAAAACCTTTAACTTTCTAAGCATCTAAAAATCAGAGCATCTGATGGCAAACCATTACCATACTTTCATATGTTTTTAGGGTATGTTGTTGGTGTACTAAAAGGTCTTCTACCTTCCATTCAATTGAAAGGACACTTCCAATCAAATGTGCTCAAGGAGCATCATAATGAGTTCAGAAGTCACTGGAACAAGTTTTCTATCAATATAAGAAAAAGGTTTCTTGATGTGAGCATCTTATTAGGGTCTGAACTCCTCACCCCATCTTTAATCCTTATGCAGTCTTATGATCCTTATGATCATGTTTGGGTCATTTTCCTGCACACAATTTTTGCATTATTTTAGGCAAGGGATGGCACATACATTGTAGCATGATAACTAAGTGGTCATGTCATGTTGAAAATGTCAGCTCTTTCATGTCCTTCTTCAATGGTTTCCCTTTTTTGTGAAATACCTTTGATGTAAAGATTAAATTGAACAAAATACACAAGTGTTAAGGCTATGTCCTGCCACCTGGCAAAAAAATAAAAACATAATAACATAAATTGTATGTTAAAAATGCAAAACATGAGCAAGGACAGTGTTTTGTTAATGACAAAAATCAGATGCAGTAGGGCTAGGCAATTAATTGAAAATAGAATTATGCTTTTAGCAAATCAAATATAAAATGGTATAATCAAAGGAAAACTACGCGTATGCTGAAAGACATGGTCCGTGTATGCTCGTTTCTATGTTGTGAAGCGCCAGTATTGTTCACACTAAGCATGTGGCGAGTTATTTTGCCTTCCCCCAGAATGCTTAAAGATGTTAGTTTTTTAATTCTGTTGGGAGTTTCAGAGCTACAAAATGTTGTGGATCAAATGTCCCCATTTGGCTCTGCGCTGATCGACCATCGCAGGTTATGAGATCGACCGCCTGTGGTCCACTGGACTGGACTGTGGGGAGGTTCCTGCCCAATGGCTTTGCCTGCTGTCAAGACATCATTGCACTATATGGTACAACATGTTTTCTGTAATCTGTATGGTGTATCTGTATTTGTCTGTATTTGGTACACGCAGCATCCACTTCAACTTGTTGAGCCTGGAAGGGGGCTCCTCCCACCTGTGGTCGCTACCGAAGGTTTCTGACTTTCCCCAAATTGGGGTTTTTGAGTTTTTCCTTCCCCTTCTGGGAGCTTTGAGCAGGGGATGCTGTTGTGGAACTAAAACGAAAAGATGTCTCTGTTTGAGTCTGACATGACCTCTTTTCACCTGTGAAGCCCTTTGAGACTTTGGTGATTCAGGGCTATACAAATAAAAATTGATTGATTGATTTGACTGTTCGGAAATCATCAACAAACTCATTACACACAACATGGCTTGTTGGCTGGCTAGCTAACGTAGCTAAATACGATGCAATGTTGCGGAGACGATGGCACTATGAAATCTCTTAATGATTTGATTCAGGATGAAACTGTGTCCACCAAGGGTGATGCAATTAATGCATTATGGGGAGACGATGGCATGGAGAAATCTCATATTATTTGATTCAGGATGAAACTGTCAACCAAGGATGATTCAATTAATGCATCACAAAAGTGGTGTGCCAACCGGGCCTTCAATGATTTCTCTTAAAGCTGAAACAATCAAAAACACTAACCTGTAATATTGAACACATTTATTTCCAAGTCTTTAGCCTGAATAAATACTACGTTTTAAAATCAATTAACAATGAATTATATTAGTTGTATTCAAAATTGCATTAATGTCTCTTATTTTTTACCATAATCACCCAGCCCTAGTATGCAGAAAATAGCTAGTATTACTGACCCCAGCACAACATACTAACTATCACAGCACCACCACCCAGACATAGCCTTTAGCAGAAAATTAAGCTGTGTACAAAGACCTTTACAACTTCAGCTTGAATTACATTCACACCTAGTCGATCTGCCTTGAAGCTCATCGGAGACTGGAAAGCGTCTCTCATCTAGCGTGATCCGCGTCCGCCTTCCCCACATTGGCTTAGTCAAGGTCTGCTGTGAAACCTGTGGTAGGTTTTATTTGAATTTTTGATGATTTGCTTGCTGTGATCATTTCCACTTTTGAGGCTTTGAACCTGATCCATTGACAGCGCTCTCTCAGGATCAAGGACAAATTCCTTTGTGAGTGTAAGTTGAAGCCCTACAAACAGGGCATATTGCATCCAAGGGAATAAACTCCTCCAAAGGCAACCAAAGCAGCCTTTGGGTCAGGTCCCTGTTATATGGTGTCTGAAATGGCCAAACCTATGTAGATCTGCAGTCCAGTCACAACACATAACAAATCCAGTTTCTCCATTGTTCCACTGCTCATTTGAGCGACTGAGATCGCAGAGAGAACTCGAGAGTTTCAAGTAGCACTCTCCCTAAGTTACTTTCAGGATATTCTGACCTGCTGTCCCAGTTAGAGCACAGAAAAAAATAAAATCATACTGTGTTCACATTGCTTTTGATTGTAGCAGGTAAAAGTTCAATCACTTTTCTTAAATCTTAGTTTAAGCACAGTGGTGTTAAAATGCTCTGTTTATCAACCACGTGATCAAAATCAAATTCATAAAATCACAAGAGGACATGATCCCTTTTTCCATGTCGAGGACACATTAATCTTTGGTGTATTGGCCCTGTTTTCATCAGGGTATTTCCATGGTGGTGCATCATCCTGCTTCTTTTATTGTCCAAAGTTGGTGCCACTGCAGCTTTCTTCATAAGTGGGTGGAGGCTCTGTGACACAGAGGTATAAACAAAAGAGGATGTCATATTGTGTAATTTTTGTGATTCACTCAGACAAGTTGCTTCATCGTCCACTTCTTCAATTGTCTATGGTTTTAACTGAAGTTTGGTGTGAGTTGGGCTTTCTTCATAAGTTGAAGGAACTTTTAACACAGATTTAAATCAGATAAGGAAGTCATATTGCATTACATTCATGAGTCATTCAAAGAACTTGAAAAAAGCTACACACAATAACAAAAGGTACTATGCTGAAAAGGACACTTGAAACTGTTGAATGGCTTTACCTTTCAGTGAAAAAAGTTAAAAGCACTTCACATATTTGCTCCTGACAAAAAGTATTGTTCTGGGCTTAGTCCATTCTTAAATTTGAATACCAAAGAGATTGCATTGTGGAAATGGGATTACTATTGAATTCTACTTGTGTTTTTTTTTTTTTTTTTTTTTCCAGTATTAAGAAGAAATTGAAATATAGAGTATTTGCAGCATATAGTAAAAAGCCTTCTTGGTAATTTCATTATTAATGTGACAAAGGGCTATAATAGATATTAGGAGTCTAGAAACCCTGCCAAAGTGGCAGGTATTTGAAACATAAAAAACACGTGGAGAAACCATGTCGTACCTAAATAAACACTTCACGTCGGCCCTTTGTCATCCCACAATTATTCAGTTATTTGGTGACATTAATAGTAGAAACAAAAGGATTTTACTTGACCTATTTTTATACATCTAAAAGAATAATAAGGAAAACAGCTATTTACGGGTGTGCAATTTTCGTATATACACCGACTGTAGGAATGAATGAATTGCATAGAGATTAAGAACATGGATGTATTGTTGCATCAAGGGAAATGAAAAAGCACCAGCTGACACAAATATAACATTTCCGAGCATGTATTGTGCTGTCAACATGTGCTTACCATGAGGATAGTCCCAACTGCTATACTCTGGAGGCAAAATGAGAGAACAGAAAGTGGGCATTGGTGTGGTATCTCCATCAGTGAAGAAAGGTATGGTCGTTCCAGTTGAAACACAGAACAACGGGGCAGAACCATCGGGCTGGCTATGGCCAGGATGCTGCACTGTACTGGGGGCGTGGCTAAAGGGGCTTGGGGACATGGTGACAGGCTGAAGAGAGGAATCTTGCTGAGAATGACGCTTGGTGGGGATCTCTACGTTGGCAGCACCACTTGCACATGGTCCTCCATCTTCCTCAAATGGAGGGGCACTGGGTGTCACCCCTGCTGCATTGGATGAGACATCCCCATCGCAGTAGTTTGGACTTGAAGGTATAGTCCTGGCAGGAGACAAGTTCACAGCAATGTTCCCAATGTAGATGGGCAGGGTGACAACTGCATCCGGAGATTTTAGTGATACCTATAACCACAAACAATTATATAGGTTTTTCTTCAGGCATACTCATAAATTACATGACCACCACAATTTCTGTTGGGTGGCCTGGTAAAAAAACAGTCCCAACAAAAGGTTATAGTATATGTATTATTGAGTCCTAAGTAAGAAACAAATCAAGCTTCTGTTGTTTAGAGGGTGGCTGGTACATATTTCTACCAAGGGCAGGGATGCCCAAACATTTGTGCCCCAAGATCTACTTTTCCAGCAGCCAACCTCCCGCGATCTACCAGAGGATTAAGTCATTAAAAGATCCTCTTTTGCAGCTAAACAATGTTTAGCTAAGATATCATTGTTTTGTAAATACCACACGAATTAAAACACACACCTGGGCTGTTTCACTCATGTCTGCAGATTCATTCAACTGCAGTGAGAGATAGAGTCTGACTTGCTCAACTTACTTGGGCTTGTAGTAGCCAACTCATCGCTTCTACTTTCACCTAGGCAGGGAAGAGTAAAATGACCCAGGCTGCATGGACACATTTACATGTTTTGTTTATTTTTTGCTTGTTGGGCCAGAAATGCAATTACTGTATTTTCCGCACTATAAGGTGCACCTAAAAGCCTTATTTAAAAAAAAAAAAAAAAAAAAAAAAAAAAAAAGCTGATGGTGCGCCTTATTATCAGGTGTGCCTTATATATGGATCAATATTGAGATTGGGATTTGTAGATGGGGAATGAAGTGATAAAGTAAGCTTTACCTGTTTATTTTGTGTGTTTACAGTTGAACAAGGTTAGTCATATTGACATTGAGTTATTATGTTATTGAGAGTTTAGAGTTATTGAGTTATTATAGTTATTACTCTGAGTATTACTATATTGTGATTCAAAAAGTTTTAAAATATGTAATTAATTGAGAGTGTGCCTTATAACCTGGTGTGCTTTATAATGCGGAAAATACGGTAAATACACAGTCTCCTATGTATTTCATTGCACTTCTCTGGCGCTGCCTGTCAAGCCACTGCATTATAGTAAAACAGCCAAACATTGTGAGAAGGCCATCCAATGCTTCAAAATAAACTATACCATAACATGTATTATGTGAAATGAACGGCATTCGTGCACTTTTATTTTGAAGAACAGTCTATTACTCGATAAGCTTTTGTTCTCAGAGAGTGAGCAGCTCCCGATGATGTTCTGAAATCGTTTTCAGTTGTCAATTCAACAAAGTGACATTCATTTTTGTTGGATTGATGTTCCTTTTTTTCCTCGATTGGTGTTCTTTTTTCAGCTGAGTTTTTTTTCTCCCCCATGCACAAATGTGCTTCATACGGTGATAAAAAGAACATAGATTTAAGAGCAAAGCTAGGACATAAAACTAGCTTACTAAAAAGAGCATTCAAATAATTGGAAAGACATTAATCACCAGTATGAGAAAAGAGCAGAGACCCAACATGAACAAGGAGATCCACAAACCTGAATGAAATAGTCAATATCAATGAGGCTACAGCCTGCCAGCGCTGACTGAGGAAGAGGTGGGACAATGATCTGTTCTCTCCACTCAGCATGTTTTCCTGCCTTCACGCCGGCTCCCTCCACCTCTGCGATGGTTCGGAGGTCAAAAACATGACGCTTGGTCTTATAAGTCACTTTCTAATAAGAAAAGAAAACCAAAACATGAGACCATGAAAATGTCACTGTAACAAGAAGCCCTTTCACGCATCTCTCCCTATTCTTCGGGTTTAATGTTGCTTTTAAAGCAATGTTCAACAATTTCATAAATATTTTTAATTCATTTCTGCAGTTCAGGGTTTCAGACTCTTACCTGCATGAGACTTGCCAGTACACATCCTGTGTCTTTTCCAGACTTGTTGTGAATCTCAGTGGCTAACTTGATCACCTGCCCGGGGATATAACCCCTGAGGTCACTGCGAGCTTTCAGCATCAGTGTCCCAGACTTCACCAGAAGGTAGTTAAATTTCTTTGTGGTGACAGCATAGCTAATGTACTGAAGGCAGAGAAGCAAGAGAGAGAAACTGCATGAGAATAACTAAATGCTGAATGAAAAAAATAAAGCATGTGGTGTAATGCAAAATGCTTTTGAAAGATATTGAAAAATAAGAATTGTGTATATAAAATATAATTGAACTACATTAAATGAAATTTAACTTGCACTGGAATCAGGTTGAGGAAAGATATGAACCCTGATCCCTCGAGTAATGAACAAAATGCTTGGCTAATTCAGCCAGTAAATTGACCAAATTTCGAATAAGTTGATATTGGATGAAACTGTGAACTGATCACGCTAATTGGCTGTTAGTTAATGAATCCGTGATTGAGATTATATATAAGAAAGTAAAAAGCAAATACTGTGCTAAGGTTTTAGCTAGCATCATAAGCTCAGTAAAAAATTGCTTCTTGATGTGATTTGTTCCAGCTTGTATTGTGTGTGTTGTGCAAAGGTTATGTGTCATTTAATTATGAAACATGACTGGATTCCTATGTAGAAATCCGCAAAATAATAAAAAAAAAAAAAAGAGGAAAAAAAATCTTGGCATGAATCTTAATAACATGTTGAAATTGTAGCAATCACACAAAGTGTGTAGTGAAAAATCTTTTTTTCCTGAGTATCAAGAAACTGAATCTTTGAAACTTAACCAGCAGTTAATCATTCACAGGGAACATGTTTTGGGAGTGAAAGAGGACTCATGAGTAACAGGTAAACATGTCACACAAAACGAACCAATTCCAACCCAGAACCTTAAGACTGTGAGACAAGCCCTCTAATTATGCATTGACATATAACTCGAATGTGAAATCAAATAAGTCTTAATCACAACTAAAGGTTAATGTTTAGTTTGTAAAATTTGCACTCACATCAATGTCAGGCACCTCATTAAGGTTGAGCAGGTTGAGAAGGTAAAATGGCCTCTGGGCTTTGTAGTCCTTGGCAAAGCGAGGCATGTCAATGGCAGCTTTCACACAGTATGCAATCTTTCCAAACGGTCCTTCAAAAGAAGTTGGTACTGCGGCTGATGGAATGCCAGAAAAAAAGAATCTCATTCCTTTGTCTTGAAAAATGCACATGGCATCTTTTCTCTCAATTGCATTTTTGTGACTGACAAACATATTAAAGGCCGCAGAAAGAAAAAAAGCTTTAACTTAAAACACACACTTTGTTTGCTATCGTATCCCTTCGAGCCCATTATTCATTGAGAAGTTTCTCAAGGGATAAGTCTACTGCTGATGTCAATAAGAATTAGCCTGGAGAGGCAGGTGGTTATTTCCGTATAGACAGCCTGGCAGCAAAGGCAGAGCAAGAGGCAGACAAACATTCCCTGGAGGGATGCACATGGATAGTCATTGCATTGTTTTTGCTCACTTAAAGGTTGACATTTGGTTGAAACGTTTAGATTAAGAAAAGGTTTAAGACTTAGGACGCAAACCATTGTCACCCTTCAAGTACATCGAAAGAACTGTTTGCAAAATTAATTTTACAAAAACAAGGTTAATTTGATTTTGTAGTATAACAACAACTCACACAACTTTACGTTTGCAAATGCCGTGCAGCAATAACATGCAAAAAAAGTATCCATCCATGCATTTTCTAGAGCTGCTTATCCTCAGGAGAGTCACTGGCTTGCTGGTGCCTATCACAGTTTTCTAAGGGCAGTAGGTGGGTGACACCCTTACTGGTTGCCAGCCAAGTGCAGGGCACACAGGAATGAACAACCATTCGTGCACCCAACCATACTTAAGGACAATTTAAAAGGCCAAAAACACCTGTCATGCATGTTTTTGGAATGTGAGAGGAAGCACGAGTGCCCGGAGAGAACCCAGCAGGCTCGGGGAGAACATGCAAATGCCACACAGGAAGCAGGAATCGAAGGCAGGCGTGCTAACCACTCTTCCACCATGCCACCCACAAAAAGAATATTCAAAGCTAATTGGCTCTGTGAGGAGAAAAAAAAAGAAACATGATCCCTCAAGCTAATAACTAAACCAAATGAGAGAGTAAGTTTGTTTTTGGTTTTATATTTATTTGTATACAGGGTCAGATAGTTTTGAATATTTATTTTTTTCATTTCAAAAACTGCATTTTATATTTAGTGGAGTTATAGTTGTCTGGTACTTAAATTTGATTATTTTAAACAGTTATATCGTATAACACATAGCAGAATAGTAGAATTTGAATACTAAAAATAGAATAGAATGTATACTAGAATAGAAAAAAATAGAATAGAATAGAATGCCTTTGTCATCGTACAGCAAGTATACAAATTGGGAGTGCGATTCCAATTGAATAAATATACATTAAACAGAACAGAAACCATAGTTTAACATTAGTGCAATTGTTATTAAAGTAAGGAAACTAAAAACATTAAAAAAAGCTATTTTTTTCATGGCACTGTAAATTGTACTCAGATTATATACACTTTAATAAGTAATATATATCACTGTAATTCATGCAATAAATGTAAAACAACATCACACAATACATTTTGTAGAGTACATTCTACTGAACAGAATAAAATTTAAAATACAGTTCATTTAAAATTAACGCTTGGAAAGAGGGTGAAAACATTCAGAATGAATCAAAGTGTAAAATTTATTGTGATTAGACTGGGATTAAATATAGTTTTACCATAAACTGTACTTTATGGATTAATTTTGTACATTGTTGCTTAGCAAAAAAGAAACAACTACTATATTGATTTGTATTTTGGAGAGAAACATTCCTGCTGCATAAAACTGCACTGCAAACCCCTATTTATTTCATTATTTATATATTTATTGTTTTATCTATCTGTCTAACAATCTATTTATAATTAGAACAATTAGCCACCGTCCTGCAACAATCTGTATTTCACATTGGAGATTCCATTTGATACCTCAGTGTTAATTTGTTAATTGCCCAAATCTCATACATTCATATACAAAGGGACAGAGCATAAGGGATGTGTTTATTCAAACGTGTCACTTATTAAAAATCAACCAGGTCTTCTTATGCAAAGTTTTTCAGTGAGAGAGCATGAGAGGAGGCAAGGAAAAGCACGGGGGCATGACGGGCAATTAATCCGTGGCTGCACAACAGGAGAGGGCCTAAAAATAAACCATGTCCCTTGTGCTTCAGCCCACGCTAGTGTGTGTGAAAGATAGCAAATTTGACTAAGTATGTTGTGTTAATCTCGACTTCTCGAGGTTATTTGCATGCTTTAGCGGCTTTTTTTTTGGTGTTTGTTAAAAGTAATGCAGATATAAAACACACAGTTTTTTCCACATTTCTTGACCGGGTATCACCCTCCAATAATACAAATGTATGAATCTGTTTTGTGTCATACTGTTGGTGTTATACTGTCAGTTATCCCGGATTTCCTATATAAATCTACACAATAATTTAAGGACCACAGGTGTGTCCAAAACAAATATGAAAACAGGTCATTGAAAGAAAGTTCACACCTGGAATGAGAAACTGGAAAGGAAAATTGTATTCGCCCGCTGGCAGAATTCCTGTGGAAAAAAAAAAGATTCATCACTTGCAGCAGAGCAAACACAACTGAAATAAATACCATACACAGAAAAATAAAAAGGCACTTGTTGGTGAAGAGATAAGCACAAGTGATATTTCCTTTATGTGCACATGTAAAAACATTCGATATCCAGGAGGTGCCAAGCCTATTTTCCCAGTGGGATTGAGTTTCATTGATAAAGAGGTTATGTTCTTCAAAAGACAGTGAATTATGTTGTTTGAAAAGGCCCACTATCAACTGAAACTAGCACAGAAGGGTGATTAATAGCTTGATAAGTAATGACTGAAACACATGGCTGGCAAAGCCTCTCTCAGCAAAGGTAATCGATGATTAAAAAAAAAAAAGCAAGGAAGCAACCGACACAGAAAACGTGTGCATTCTTCTGCACCAGTACAACTTTGGATCAGCATCTTTTTAAGAAGGGGCCCTGATAGTAGATAATAGTTATAGTTTGGACTGTAATGATGATGAAACTACAGTGCATCAAATTAAAGGGCCTCTCTCATGCAAATGCAATTTTTAAGAGCTTTCAACCATATTACAGGTAGACTGCTATTTCCTCAAGACAGAAAGTGGTGTTTTCCTCCATTTATACATTCTTGCATGCTCATTGCTGCACTCTCAATACTAGCTTCTCTCGATCGAAGCATCACTAATTGAGTATGCCCCTGTACCACCCGTGCAGACCCAACACAGCATGAGAGCATGATAGGGGTGCGGCAGTCACACAGTAGGAGTAAGAGATTGAAGGGAGCCAGACAACTTACATCTTGCAGTGTTAGAAATATAGCCACCAAAACAATTCATAGTTCATAAGAAATTAAAGCATTGTGCCAAAGGTGATATATATACAGTGTTCCCTCTCTACATTGCGGTTCGGCTATTGCGGCTTCACCCTTTCACGGATTTTCACAGATTAATTTTTTCGTTGCGGGGTTGTGTTTTTTCTTCGTATTTTTCTTGCAATTTTTCTTACTTTGGCCAGCTAAAAAACAGCATTTTATGTATTTAAAAAACAGTCGATCTCTACTATATGGATTTTCATTTACAGAAACTTGAACTACATGCACCTTTAGGCGAAGGGCTGCAGGTGCTTGTCAACTGAGTCAGGAAAATCCAGCATCCTCACCTGAAAGGAGCTCGGGTTATCAGGGAAATCAGGCGCCATTCCAGGGTAACCTAACCTATCCTACCCCGAAGATTTGCTGAAGCATTGAGGGGGGCCGGTTTGGGGTTCTCAACATTGCACCTCTGCTATTTGCGGGTGATAGGGTGCTGTTGCCTTCTTCTGGTCGTGACCTCCAACTTTCAATGGAACCGAGTGTGAAACGACTGGGATGAAGATCAGCACCTTCAAATCTGAGACCATGGCATTCATTTGGAAAAAAGGCTAGAATGCCATCTCCGGGTCGGGGATGACCTCCTGGCCCAAACGGAGGAGTTGAGTATCTTGGGGTCTTGTTCACGAGTGAGGGTAGGATGGAAAGTGAGATTGACAGGCAGATGGGTGCAGCGTCTGCTGTAATGTGTTGTCTGTATTTGTCTGTTGTGGTAAAGAAAGAGCTTAGCCAAAAGGCGAAGGTTTCTATTTACCAATCAATCTACGTTCCTGCCCCCATCTTGGTCACGAGCTGTGGGCCGTGACTGAAAGAACGAGATCCCAAACACAAGCGGCCGAAATGAGTTTCCTCCGCAGGATGTCCCTTAGAGATAGGGTGAAAAAGTTCAGTCATCCGGGAGGGGCTCAGTGTTGAGTCGCTGCTCCTCCACGTTGAGAGGAGCCAGATGAGGTGGTTTGGGCATTTGGTTTGGATGCCTTCCGGACGCCCCACCAGGAGGATGCCCGGGAACGACCCAGGACATGCTGGTATGTCTCTCGGTTGACCAGGGAACACCTGGGGACCCTTCCAGAGGGGCTGGATGAAGTGGCCTGGGAGAGGGAAGTCTGGCCCTTCCTACTCAAGCTGCTGCCCCTGTGACACAATCCTTGATAGAGTGGTGGCTAATGAATGATGGATAGAATCTATCCCCCACACCACAAAGGGAAGAGGCACGTATACATTTGTGCCCAAAAATCAGCCACCAAATCAGCCTTGCTTGGGATGTTTACCACACATCAGCCTTGCTTTGCTGCCCACCGCTGACCCAGCTTTGATTTGGCAATGGCAACCACCTGCGGATCTGGCCCCCGGGCCTTCAGTTTGACATCTGAGCTCTGCTGCATTAGCTCAGGGAAGTGGCGCGTGTATACCTGTGACCAAACAATCAGGCGCATCTCAATTGAGTCCAAAAACTGGCTTCCTCCCCAGCATGGAGCTCAGGGATGAGGCGCAATACACTTGTGTCCAAAAACCGGGCACTATTAGGGGCCGGCGGCCACGCACTGGCCTTGCTTGGAAGGTTTTACCCCCATTGGCCTTATTTCACTCCTCGCCTGGGCTCAGGGATTTCCCATTCCGTGGACTTATTTCCTGATTGCCTCCAACCCAACTGGAATAAGTCTAGAGCAAAATCTACGTTGAAAAAAAAAAATACTATGACAATATCAATTGCGGGTTTACCTCTGTTTTCTTAATGTTGTGGAATTGAAGAAAACATAGCAAGCTTTTAATTTTTTCTGTGGCTGTATATTACTCCTAATAAGATACGCTTAAGATGTTCAGCATTATTCAACATATGCAATTTGTTATTTTTTGACTCAGAATTTTGGTGAATGAAAATAATATAGTTTTCCATTATTTGGCTTCAGTTTGCTACAACAAGTGTGGCTTGCATTCATATTTGCATAGCAGCAATAGGAAAAAGATCTTAGTTTCCTGTGTGTTATTATTTGATGACAGTGAAAGAACAAAGTTGAAAATGACTTTTATCATCCTATGTCCACAGAGGACTTTTTTTTTCAACTGTCTCACTCTGCTCATGTTGCTCAGTCCTTGAGGCAAAGCAGGCTATTTTCGAAAGAGATTAAGATACGGAAAAACTGCAGTGATAAAGGGGAGGACAGAGAGGCTGCATCATGCATTATTTATATTCTGCTGTGTGTGAGAGTACCGAGGGGTTGATTGGCTTGCATTATATATATATATATATATATATATATATATATATATATATATATATATATATATATATATATATATATATATATATATATATATATATACATATATATATATATATATATATATACACATATATATATATATATATATATATATATATATATATATATATATATATATATATATATATATATATATACACACACACACACACACACACACACACAACATTGTGTAATGGTGGATTTACACAAAAGTAATCAATGATAACTGTTCAAAGAAGGAAAACAAGGAGAGAGAGATGTTTTAATCACCTTTGTCAGCAACAGTCAAAGTGCTGTTGAAGTACTGCTCCTCTACACTCCATGTTTCGTTCACTTTGTTGGTGATCCTACATGAGCCCTGACAGTTCACCTTGATGGCTTTGAGAGGAGAGAGAAAAACAATTAGAATAATTTGTGATTGAGATCAAATTGATCAGTTCTACCCTAAATATAAGAGACTCAGCATAGATTGAATATTGTTTAATGATGATAAGAATCCTTTAAATAAAAAAAAGCATGCATTTTTACCTCATTTTCTTTATTTTTCATATGCAAATACATACACACACAAAACACACATCTGGTGACCGTTTCTTATTATCGGCAATAAAGGGAATTGATTGACACATGCCGATCACACAATTTTCCATGAGAAACGGCCAATCACAATTAGTGGCCAGAGCACCACTAATTCAGAGCATAACATCTGGAGTGTTTGGTACAGTACTGTATATCTGCAGTGTGATCACATCCCCCCTGTGTCATCTCTAATCAACCTTTTCTGTATGACTCCGGGACAATATGAAAACCATCTGATAAAACTCACAAACGCACACGCGCAACAGACTGACATACAGCAGTATAAAGAGATCATTCCTAATCATTGTTTCAACCCCAGTCCTCACCTTGAGCCTGGATATAAAAATCCATTTAGATATCAGTAGCGAGTGGATCTAATATTAAAAACAACTTGAAGTCAACATACTAACAGGCAAAAACTTGTGAGGCTAGAAGAGCTCCCAAAGATACTCAACTGTTAAGAGACGTGGACAACATTGATAGTGCACTTGCGCAACTCACAGACTTAACTAAGTTTGCCACACTCCTCATGAGCGAGCTGCACAAGATGGCTTGCCTGATGTTCAAAAGGCACCTACTCCCAACTGCAGGTTTCATTTCCTCTCACAGATGTTCAATCGGATTTAGAGCAGGGCTTTACTGAAGGCCTATGTTTTGCTATTAGCCGTTATTAGGTATTCTGAGCTGTTTGCTTTGGGTCTGGTTGGACAGAAAAACACCAATGTTTCGGAAACAGACCAATTTTTTCCACTTATCTGTGTTAAAATAGCATTAATTCAAATGCAAAATAAGTACTATTATGTCATTTACAAGGCTTAAAACGATTATATATACCTCTAATTCGATACAGTATGTATGCATCCATTTTACAGCGTTTGCACAGAACGTCAAATAATGCACTTAAATCAAGTGTCGCCTTATTGCCTCTTAGTTGTCAACAATGAGGGGGCTTGACTTGTCTCCTTCAGCCCTTGGATGTGCGCTTGAATAAACCGGCATGGATTTACGATCGTGATCTACGATCTGTTTTCACAACAGTCAACACTTGGGTGAAGAACATCCCAAGTAAGATGATAAGCAAATCATTTCAGAAGACCTCAATTTCAAACAAATTGGACGGGTCTGAAGATGACTACCCGTGGAAGAGTAACGAGAATGTTTGTGCAAATGACGAGCAGGAAACAGAAGATGTCAGGGAGTTAAATGGGAGGCTCTATTTTCCGTGTCAAATAGTGATGATGACTTTTAGTATTTCTCGACAAATTAATTTTCACCTGTGTAAAAAAAAAAAAAAAAAAGCATTGACACTTCAAATCATTTTATTGTTGCAACATTAGTTTTAGCATTTGTGCCATTGCCACTCAACAATCATTGCCAACCATGATATATGTAACCCCTAAAGTCAGTGTAAAAAAAAAAATAATCGAGATCGACTTGTACTGGGATAAATACAGAAAGCTCCCCTTGTGTTGGACATATTAAAGCTCCATTGTTCTTTTCTTAACAAGCAATCCAGAGACACGATTGCTGGTATCATTATTTAAAGAAAGAAAAACCCATACTGGTCAATGAACTACATTAACCCTTTCAGCAAGTTATGCACAAACTATGAGTGTTAGGTTTGTGTTCAAACTGATTTTACATCACTATATCATTTTTGTCTGAATATTTTCCACAAGATTGTTGTTGTTTTTTCTTAAATAAATCGAACCTTTAACTTTCTTCCACTAAAAATAAAAAATCATAATATCCCAGAATAGTTGAAGAAGACCAAGATTTTATTTTTGGACCATTTCCCTTGAGCCTAACAATTTCCCTTGTTTTAACAAATATTGAAACTAAAAGGGTAAGTGTATAGTAAAAGGATATACTGTATGACAACTCAAAACCATGAATGTAAACAATGGGCAAGTGCCAAAGATAATTTGTCAAAATGATAAATAATTTAAGCAATGGGTGTATTTTACTTCAATACACTTGAATCATTTGAGGAGTACAAAACAGTATGTATTTGGAAAAAACAACAAAACAGATAGCAAATGACCAAAAATTCCTTTGAATAACATTAGTCGTGCTCAGAAAACACATGTACACAAGGAAGCAGATGGCCTCGCCAGATTGTTGGCACAATTTCAGGGAGGAGAGAGAACCTAAAACAAAAGCACAAAACAAAATCAAGTCTTCTAATGATACTGAAAATGAATATTTATAACTTTACACAAAAGAATGTGCAGGAAAGGGAGACTATAGGTTTAACACCTTGAAATGAGGCATTCTGGGACTTGATAATTTCGCATTCAGGTTTGGGGGAGTGACGTCACACTTGTGCCATGTCACATTTTAATCACATCAATAACTACGGAGGAAAAAAACTGATTCTCACTTTTAAGAAAGCCAGTCACTATTTTGGGTGGGTCAGCTAAAGAAAATTCTTAGATATGTTGTACACTTTATGCAATCGTGCAAGTATTATCTGGCTATGAAAACACTAGCAGAACGTAAAACAAAAAGGGAAAAAAAACGATCACAGCACAAGGCTGTGTGACTGTAATGTCTAAATTTAATCACTATATGTATTCAATGTTTATTATAAATATTACAATTTCTGACAATCACACAGTTAAATGTTAATAACGTATTTACGTCTAGATTTTTTTATTTTTTCAAAATAAATAAAATTAAGTAGCCCGTCCATGTTAAGTAAAATCCCAATTTTTTTTAATGAAAATAAATATTTACTTATAAAGATATTATACTTTAATTTGAAAAGGTTTTAATTTATTTTTACCTCTTTCACTATCAGACAGCTATATTATTATTATTACTATTAAAATAATAATAATAATAATAATGCATTACTTTTATGCGACGCTTTTCTAGACAGTCAAATACATTTTACAACGGCTATATTTTTCATTCACTCCCATATTCAGACACAAGTAATGGTAAACTACATATGTAGCCACCGCTGCCCTGGGGCAGGCAGACGGAGGCGTGGCTACCAAGTTACAAGATAAGCTACTCTACTTAATTTTCACTTACTCGAAAAACGTTAATTTGTTCACTGTCACTGACAGTTATATAAGTAAATCAATTTCAACTCAGCTGGCCGTGAATGAGGTAAATAAGAACACTTTCTTCTTAAACATCCATGAAAAATTGCACTTTCAATTATTTTGATTATATTGCAAAAACTGCCTGAAAGAAAAAATTCTCCTGAAGGTCATCACAATCCATTTACATTTGAGAACAAACAATACATTTCCATGTCTTAGGGGATCCCAGCAGCGACTGTCTGTCTACAGATACAGTAAATAAAGGACAGTGTCTCAACAGACTCGTGGAGCCAGATTGGCCATGATAAAGGATGACAAATTTGTTAGATCATTCACCCAAATAAAGTGGAAATGTACGTGAAATTTGGTAGTGTCACTAAAGGCGATTACTGCAGATTACTGCGTTTTTGTGATATGGTTTCTGTTTCCGTGATTTAAAAAAATGTAAAAAGTAAAAACAGGTTGATTTGCTGCTTAATTCATATTCCAAAAATGCATTATTAATCAAAAATACTGTGTTAAATGAGGGCAACATGGAGTGAATGCAAAATGAGGACAATTTTTATTTGGCTTCCTCTTTAACCGTGCAAGTCGTGTCACTCTTAGGTGATGTTTACTAATTTAAGAATGACTCCACAGTGTTTTTAGGCAAACTACTATACGTATTAGCTATTCAGAGCACAAAGCATCCCTTAAGTTTGACTAACCACGGTAGTTGGGTATGAGCCTGTCAAATTCGACACACTCAGTTTATATATATTTTGTAAAAGCAAACTAATAATTGGTGCTTCATCTTGGAACACTTAGCTGAGTTACAATATAAGCAACGATGAGTGAGTATGTTATGATTCTGGGTCAACATGTGTAAACATTGATTTGGGATGTTCAAATCATTTCTTGTAGCTGCACAACAGAGAGCACACAAAGATTTTAGAACAGCAGGGAGTAGAATATGGCAGCGCATGAATGTCCACGAGGGGCCACAGAATAAACCGTGCAACTCGCAGGGAAAATGTCTCTCACTAGTGCTCAGAATGCTATGTGTTGAACATGCTCTGACTCAGCAGCCAGCTGGATTTGTTACCAACACATTGGAGTTCATCCAAATCCTCTTTATGGTTCAATGAGAGTGTATGCAAGCAGACAATCCAAGTCATACTACCCGTCAGAGAGAGGATGTTATCAACATTTTGAAGATGGAAAATACAGTAAATACTTAACTAGAAAAGATGCAAAGATAATCGTCTTCAAAAGCAAATTTATATACAACAACAAACTCATGGTGATGTTAGAGATTTGGAAGACCAAAATCAAAATGTTTTTCCAAATACATTAGTGGTGCCCGATCAAATACCATGAGAGGAACACTCTTACTGTTTCAGAAAAACAACCATTTGATTCACTATGCCCTTTCAATAAGCAGATTTTTCAGAGGGAGGATCAACCAGCCGGAGCTTGTTGAGCTCCTTTTCTTGATCTCCTTTTCTTTGTCATAAAACCTCTTCACCCCAAGTGAGAATTCAATCCTTCAGGGCTGGTTTTTCTGTTAAAGTTTGTAACTATCCTGCACTGCTGTTATTAGCTATGCCGCTTGCTAATCCAAATGCACTATAACTGAATCAAACTGTAGTACAGAAAATCGTGTGTCAACATTGCATCAAAAACACCAAAGAAACAATAGAATATGTTTAAAATGCAGAGAACAATTACACACCAATTCATCACTTACAAATTAAGTGTACATTGCATCACTGAATCATCATAGCTCACCCCTTGTTAGCCTGAAAGGAAATGATGATAACGGATTTTTATTTTTTTACAATAAAATACATCATCGTACATTGAGTGTTGGCTCACTGACTTGGAACTAAATTTTTACTGCCAAAATGATTTCAATGTGAGAAGAAGAGTGTGAATGAGTTTTAAATTACGTTTTTACATCAAACGTTCCTGTCATGCGGATGCAAAAACATCCCTGTGCAAGAAACCAGCCTTGGGCTTTCAGCTGGGCAGAAAAAGAAAGAAATCAACTACCAACTTTAATAATGTCATTTAAGGTTTTCCCAGCATCTTCCCTGATAAAACCTACCACCCGATAATCTCTTGAATTAGAAAATGAAGTGTAAGGCAATGAAAAGGTAGGAGATCGCATTGTAGTGCAAATATAACCTGTTTTAAAAGTCCATCAGAAGTCCCAGATAATTATTTGTCTTTCATCTTTCATTGTCTTTGTGTTTCCACATAATAACATGTTCATGTTATTATCAAGAGCACAACAATAATTGTTATGAAACATTTTTATCCTTTCAGGTCAAAAGTTACTGATGTTTGGCCCGAGAGGAGGTCTGCTGACTCATTGTTGCAAATTATGCTCGCAAATGGACGTCCATGTCACAAGTTCATAGATAGGTATTTTGATTCCAAGAGCTGATATGGTGTTTTGAATACACAACAAAAGAAGTTCCAACCACCATCACACAAAGAGAAAACAAGATATTATCTTTAAGAATGTGGTAAGTCTATCATATAGTTCTTCAATGACTATATTTAAGAAAACACCCTGAAAAACTCCCAAAAAGCAGGTTACCCTTAATTTGGTTTGATTTGCTTAGCAATTCAGTGAGATTAGATTGTACAGGATTTAAAAATCGAACATGTCTACAAGCATAATACACAAGCAAATCCTTACATGTTTGCATGCAAGGGTAAGAGGTTTATCACTGAAAAAGTTACATCATTAAACAACCCGCAGCCTTGTTATAATATACCCATTCTGTTCCACACTACTTGAATATTTCATTAAAAAAATAAGCTCTCTATAAATGTAATCAATAAAAGCATATTTTAACTGTCTTAACATTTTCTACTGTTGGCACCCCCACTTATTTTCTAAGTAACAGGAATAAGCTCCAGCATACCATCCATCCATTTTCCCTAGCCGCTTATCCTCATTAGGGTAGCTGGCTTGTCAGTGCCTAACCCAGCTGTCTATAGGAAGTAGGCAGGGAACATTCTGAATTGTTTGCCAGCAGGTTGCAGTGTACACAGGGATCAACACCCATTCACGCACCCAATCACACATAAGAAAAATTTAGTGTCCAATACACCTACAATGCATGTTTTTGGAATGTGGGAGGAAACCAGTAGAGTGCCCGTAAAGAACCTAGGTTGGGCACAGGGAGAACATGCAAACTCCACACAGAGAGGATCTCATAAGCTGGAATTGAACTCAGGATTGAATTGTCAGGCTGATGTGCTAACCACTCAACCATCGTGCCGCCCACTCCAGCATACCTTCGACCTTAATAGGACAAAATTTGTCCATTTGTCCGACAAATGGTATAATATATGGTGGAACATGGATGGCTGGATGGATATTATTTTTTCGAGATTAAAGCCTTAAGATTTGTTTCTAAATTATCATTTTACCTTACAGATTTATGTCCGAAAAAAAATGTGATGGTGTTTGTAAATTGTTTTTTATATGTCAACACACTCACTACAGTTTGTTAAACAATAGATACATTTACCTTGGAAAAAAAAAAAAAAACTGATGCTCAAGCCAGGAAATCTTTAAAATAAAGTTCCTCGATCCAACTAAATCCACACTCCATTCATTCAAGCATTATGAACACAGCTGAATATATGCAACACAGACGTTAAACATTCTATACTACAGCCAACTAATTCAGTGAGTCAGTGTTATTTGTTGTATGTACGTGAATAAACTCCTGCTCTTTCATGCTATAACCTTAGGTGAGTATAGACCTCAAAAGTTATGTTTACTTTACTTAACAAAGTAGAAAAAACATACACTTATACTATAATTGGCTTGGTCCAGAGGATGTGTGCTTATTAAGGGATGTGAGCAGGAATTTTCAAACCTAAATTGCAGAGGTGTGAGACTATACGGTGCGGGTGCTGGAGGTGGTGAGATTGAGGTTTGCTTTTGGATTGACCAGGTTAAATAGAATTGGAATTGATCACCTCAGGGGGGAACCTAATGTTCAATGTTTTGCGGGGAAAGTTAGCGAGAGCAGTCTGACGTGGTTTGGACAGGTTTAGCTAACACATCGTGCAAAACACAATTGAGGCTAATTAATAGCACTGATGTATGTAACTAAAAGCTATTCAAACGCAAACAGGACAAAAAAAACAGAAGATGGCATAACACTACTTTTTAAAAAAATTTCTCCTTCAGATGTTCTTCGTATCTATATGAATGAACTGCCCTCCGGAGACCAACATATGCACAACTGAAGCTGCATATTTTCAGCTCTGTGCCTTCCTAGGCAAGTGGAATGGAATAATTTCGTGGTAATGCTTTTTACAGCTTTTTAAGCAGTGTCTCAAATTTACTGCCATTTAAAAACACTATATAGTGTTTGCACCATTACCATTGCATTACCGGCCATTACAATTAGTTTAACCTTCAGTTAAATGTGTCTATGTTAATGACTGGCTTTGAGTCAGACTTTAGTTGGTCAAATGTGTACTATATATGATAGACAAAATCTGTACTTCTACTGTTGAGCAAGGTTGTGGTCTGTGAAATGCTACTGGTGCACCACATAAAGGTCTGAGCTTAGATTTGATGATATTAGTGCAATACATTTGATCACACTGATCAGATAATCCAACACCACAATACTAGTAACACAATGATTGCATGTTCAACTTGCATGTTCAACTTGTAACTAATAACAGTTTTGTATGAATCCACTTAAATGACTTTGAAAGGCTGGCAATCAATAAAACTACTGTCTAATGGTGTTATCATCAATAATACAGTGAGGCAGTGAATTTGGTGGAAAATATTGAGTGTATCTCATGCACAAAAACACAATGGACACAAGAGCACAGAACAGGCACAGATACAGTCCATTTACAGTCTGCCTTCATTCGTCCTGGGCAACTAATTCTCCGCTGGCTCTGAACTATCTCGAGTGTGAAAACGGGGTGCGGCGCTTGACGGTTATGAGGGCCTGCCCCCTCTTAGTGCACATTAGTGGTCTGATTCCATCTACGTTTAAACACTATTGCTTGTCCCGCTGTCATGTCCCTGAATGACCCACCCTCTGGTAAAGCACAGGATGAAAAGTGTATAGAATATATTTCTATAACTGTCAAAGATTGCTCAATGAACCAGCTGCTAATCTAAAGGAAGATTCCAATAAAGTGTGAACACAACAGCTGTTTCCCTGGTTCAGCATGTTTCAAGCATTCTTGCTGATTGATTAATCAGCAGTCATGCTTAAGAGGCGCTATGGCATTGAATGTAAAATGCAGGCTCAGCAATTACAGTACATTAATTCTGAAAGCCTGAAACGGAGTCAGTGCAATGCATCTTAACTAGAATACCTTTGTGAAAAGGTCAGAAAACTCCAGGTGATTCACACATTATGTATTACAAAAAAACAGCAGGGGATTCCAATAAATTCGAATAATATTGAAAAGATTAATTTAAAAAATGCCTAACCTATCCTAGCTGACTTTGGACATCCAGGACTGCAATCCAGCCAATCACAGAGTACAAACAGGCAAATAAACATTCCTACTACAGATAATTTGGTCTTTAATTAATCTAACACGCTTTTGGAAAAAGGGAGGAAACCAGAATACCTGGAGAAAACCCACACAAATACTAAGCGAATATGTAAGGTCAGAGCTGAAATTAGAACCCCAAATCTCATAACTCTGAGGCATACGTACTATCTACGAGGCCACCTTCTGCCTTATCAATTATAAAAAAAAATAAGAACCATTTCACTGCTTACAGTTAATTTTAAATACCATTACTTAAGTTAATTTCATTCATTAAATCACATCTGTACATACAGACTCAGGCAGTTGATATATTTTACAGTCATTGGGACATGTAAGACACCAAATGCTCAACAGTTGGTGATAATTACTATTATATACAGACATTGATCAAAGAAAACTTAAAGTAGCACTTAATTAGAATGCAGATTTGTGAGAAATCTTATGTATACTGGTAGGTGGATCTAATGTTTAGTAAAGTATATATCCACATTTCCACATATGTATATTTTTATTGGTAAGTCTTTTTGATCCGCGTTAAAATGAATGTACAGTATTATTCGTTTGCAAATCCTGGGAAATTCTTAAAAACAGATTTTCGAAAAATAAATACCCTGCAAAAACAATGAACAGGGTCCAAAAAAATCTTAATCTACATCTCCATTTTCTAATAAACACACTGTGATTAAATCATCATCTCCCTAATAGATGTGAAAGTACATGTACAGTATTCATAACAACACTGTTGATGTCTGTGAACCCACTTGCAAGACAGATTATACTGTAGTTTAGCTAGCCAACTCCCTTGCGGAATGCACTTGTGAGGATTATAGAAAAAGCTGTCATTTTCAACGATCAACATGGGATGGATCCAGAGAAGGCTTATTTTGTTTACCCTGTCCAATGGATAAGAGCTCTTGTATGGCACCAATATAAGATCAACACATTTGCTTCCTTATTGGCATTTTATGAAGAACCATCATTCATTTGTAAATGTAATTATGAGCAGACATATACCATTAATTATAGACTATAATATGATCCTTTTTCCTGCCGTTTTCGACCTTTGGACAGCAGCTTTTAATTGAGTGGTTGATTGACAATTTTTTACTGCAGCGGTTCAAACAGTCAATATAATCAAAGACTCTCCTCAAAACTGACCAATGAAATTAAATTACCAAACAGGTCACAGTAGACAAAGGTAATTGTCCAAATCTGCTTTCCTACTGAATCTTCATCAGCTACCTGTGGCGTTCACATGAGCCCAAAAGCCAGGTGAGAAAGAGAGAAAGCGAGACAGAACATGAAAACTGCAAATGGAAGAAGAAATCAGCATCTTTACTTGAAAATGAGCATAGGCCCAAATGAAAGAATATCTACAATAGTCCCTTGTTTTTCACAGCTGAATTAATGAAATGGAATTGAAGGTAAAATAAATAACATGGATAAGTTCTTTGCTGCAAGCATAAACTCAAACCCACAATCAACAACCTAAACCTAGTAGAAAAAGACAACTATATTGTCATTAAGGGTGATAACTCTCCCATGTGCCTAAGTAACAAAAGTTGCACAACTGCACTTTTCTGGATGAATGCAACATCCTGTACACACCCAAAAGCCAAGTAGGTTATCTAGGTGAAGATAGCAGTTTTCCTCTTCCGTTAAATATTATATTACCTGTTCAGATTCAGTCAATGGACCCCTTTCATGAAAAGTCAACTTTTTGGAGCTTTTAACCATGCAACTATGTTTTTAACCATGCAACTATGTTGATTTCTCATCCTATAAAGGCACTAAGTGGTATTTACCTTCAATGATGCATTATGAAGCATATTCTAGGGTCTCACACTTCTTTTCTTGAGCAGGTGAACATGACTTGAGAAAATCTCACGATAGCAGAAGAAATTCATATCTCCCCTTCACCGCCCGTGGAGTGAATACATGCCAACCTAATCCACATCTTTTAGTTTCGTTTTAGTGCCGGAGTTGAGAAGGAGAGATTTTGAACAGAGTCGGCCAAGTAAACAGTAACTTTTAATTTATTAGTTACATTGTTTTACTGTGGAAAACAAGCAGAAGTGGCAGAAGTGTGTTTGGGCTCTTGACTGAAATTCAGTCAACCGCAGGCCAAACCTTTTTATGAATACTGGGTTCGCATGGAGAGAAATTTGTGTCTGTGAGTGCTATCTGTATGCTATCTGCATTTTAATTTCAAAGAAACACCTGTTTTTGGCTCCTTCATTCACTCTTGTTGTTCCCGCGGCCGGCGGCATTGAATGACATCATAAATGGGGCGTGGCAGCCACACGGTGAGAAGCACGGCCGGCCAACAAGACGTTTTGTCTTCTGTTGACTTTGACTTTGACTTTGATATATTTAACTGTTGAACGTGTAACACAATGATGATCACGGCCCTTTAACTGACTACCATTGGCTCAGTAACAACTGACTAATGCTGACTGTGCGGGACACATTGAGTGTAAACACAGCTAAAGCATAGGTCAAAAAAATGAGAGACAAAAACCTGCCATTGGATTAAGGCTATTTTCATCCACAACAACAGTCCATCTTAACTCCAACAGCCCAATGATTAGAGATGACCTGAAGGGTTGTGCTGCACACTATCAGACACTGCTCAAGGGAAATGAGAAATTCAAAAAGCCTCTAGACAGACCGTTTTCTTTCATTTTTGTCTGAAAAAAAAACACCTGCTTCAAGCCTTAAACATCAATGTGACAATGTGAAAGTGAGTCACTTCACAAGTAGCCCCATCTACCTCACAGATGACTGGTGGAAAAGGGCAGATTACACCCAGGATTAGTCATTAGTCAAAGAGACAAAGACAGCTGTTAATACTCACTTTCACACATAAGGGTCATCGAGAGAGAATTGTTTGCATATTGGCTGCATAAAAATCCAAAGTATGATGAGACACTAGACTAGACAACAAATGACTGTTGTTTAGAACTTGCGCAATACACTGTAAATTGATATTCTGTTATGTCTTGAATGGAAGCAGTTTAAGAATCAAAATTTTGATCAACTTTACCTTATTATTTGCTTGAAAATGTTGATCTAATTCCAAGATAGATGATGACTCCAGATTTTCCTTTATACATACTCTCTTTACCCACATAGTCATCATAAAGCAGGTGCCATGATTTCAATAGCAGATTGCCTTTTCATGTAAGTGTCGACAAAAGAGAACTTAGTACAGTACATTTTAAAGGTCTGCAAGTTTGGTAAGAGCCATTTTAGTCTTTTTTTTTGGTAAACAACATCCCCCTGCGTGTATTAGTGTGTTTCTCTCTTACAAAAAACAACTATTAACGTTGACACAATGTCCTTGATTATCACAGGAGAATCCCCTTAAGGATCAATGTCAAACAATGGGCCCATTGTTTACTTCAAGGGCAACTACTGAGACCTTTAAGCTTACTATTGTAGTTCAACCTCATAATTGTCAGTTGACCTGAATTTTAACATTTCTGGTGGAAAACACTGAAATGCACAACCCCATCTTTCTATTTTGCTTTCATAATACAGTATAATATGTAGATTACCACCCGCTAAATTTGACATGACTTACAGCAAGTCCCACAGTCAAACAAGTTTGTCATGTAGAGACAACAAGTGGCAGCATGTGCTGTATCAAGCAGGATGTAGTCCAGGATGTGGATTTCAATTGTGTTGATAACTTAACACTAACGACTTGCTTTGAAGCCATTCGTTGAAAAAAATAAAACATTGAAAATACAAACTCCACATCTATAACGAAAAAATAGCCGAATAAAAAAAAAAACCTCGAGACATTTTAGTGGCAATGTAGCCAAACCGTTACTGTGTTTTCTACCACACTGCAGCCCGCAACGGTAAACTTTGCCTACATTCGTATGTATATAGAAGATATTCAAGGAGACATTACCTTTATATTGCAGCGAGTTGCTGATTCGTATTTTGACAGCTCCGCCGATCGATTCCCCTGGACTGTAAACCACCTTATTGTTGGTGAAAGTGATGTCAAATTCTTGCAGCTTTCCCATAACTGCGCTCCGCTACCAGTTTGTGTTGAGGGAAGACGCGACGCTTGCCTCAACACCTGCTGCCGCTTGGAGAACTGCATGACGTCACGGAACAGTGCGTTGTCACTCATGGGAGGGACGAATGCTTATCTGACGGTCAAGATGTACTGTGTTGTAGAAATGCATGTTTCTTTACGATTGACCTCTGCTAACGTGTTGGGCTTTTGTCAAGTGACAGCAAAACATTTTGATCTGATAAAACAAGTAACATCTAGTAGAGTTCCTCAGGAACGCAAAAACACATTGTCCAGCCCAGATAACGAGTAGTTACATGTTGCACCTAAGTAGAGGCAGAGAAGACTCCATGATATGAAAAAAATAAAAATAAATAGGCAACTAATCTACTTAAGTAAAAACAAACCGACGCAAAAGGATAAGACTGTACTTAATGTACTTCAGTAATTAAGTATTCACAACAAAAGGAATTATGGTTTGGAACATTGTGGTAGGCCCTGTGTCTTCAATGCATGGCTCCTGTGTGGCATGTGGCTCTTTCATACTTCTGCTGTGGCTCTCTATGACTTTGGAAAATAACGAGCACTTCCTGCTCAAATGTTTGTTTACATTGTAAATAAAATGATTATGATACGATTGACATCATGAGTCAAAGGTTTGGACACACCTTCAAGTTCAATGTTTTTATTTCTTGTCTTGCATTGTAAATGAATAATGAAATCATCCAGGCTGTGCAGCAATATAGAAAAGAATAATTTACTGTCGTTAAAAATATTATTGAAATCAAATTGTGTTAGATTTTGGAGTCTTAAAGACGTTGTATTTTGGGCTGAATCTGGCTTGACCGTCTAAAAAAAGGTGGTGGAAAACTGATTTGTGTTTAGCTGGCTCAATAGAGTTGACATTTCGTCGAAAGATAGTTGTTGAAACCTGGGTTGTGTTGTTTTTATTTAGCCTGAAAACAGTAATTGGGAATTGGCTGTTCTTGCATATCCAATGTGGTCCAAACCGAGTCCATAAATAGCTGGGATAGGCACCAGCAAGCCTGCGACCCTTGTGAGGATAAGAGACGAAAGAAAATGGATGGATGGATGTACTTATCCAATCAAAGGTGGTTGAAACTTTACTCAAAAATAGTAACCACACAAATGTGTGTGGTGTATGGCTCTTCTAATTTAGAAGTCGTGTTTTTAGCTCATCCAATGAGGTTGAAATATACTTCAGAATTTTAAGATATATTGTCTTATTATTACCAGAAACAAAGACTAAGCCAGTGCTTATGACCAGTGACTTAGAACACAAGGGACTTGGATCAATCACTTATCAGTAACAATAATAGTAACCAGCTGATTGCTATGGCAACTTGACAAGACTCTTCATGGACTACTGAAACAGGAATATCAGACATTCATGGGCAAAGACAACTTTTCACCAATTTACAGACCACTTTTCACATGTTTTTGTAAAGACACAAAAGATGTCTTTTAAGCGTACTTTCAATCAAATTTTGCTGTAGAGGAAGATCCTTCAAAGTATTTATTTATTTATTTATTTATTTTTACCAAGGTTATAGTTTTACACATCTTGGTATTTTCTCAATCACCTTTATGATGTAGTTGTTTTACTATGTCCTGGAATAATTTTCAGGTCACAGCTAGGCATTTTCAAAGATTGACAGCTTGATTATCATGACCGTTTAATAAATAGGTGTTTCCAAATTTACAATTTTTCCAAAGACACAATGGTTCAGAGTATTAAAGTTTGTGGTTTGTTTTCCATATTTATATGAATTATCCTTTATTTAGATATACATAAACAATGGTCATTTCCATAATTTGGCATAAAACAAAATTCTGCCAGCAAAATCATGTCAATCTTGCAGTACAATGTACTTGAACTGAAATTACATCATTATCAGAACTCATAGTTGCTGTATACGTGTACTTTCATGTGTTCTTGGTGACGCTACATCTCGCAATGACAAGCAACTAAGTTACAGACATGGATTTCAGAATGAAACAACCACAAGAAAAATGATTCTCTTTTATTATTGACATGAGCCAAGCATTCACATAGGTATCTCTAAAGATAGCAGCATGAAACATCTCCCTGATTTCCAACCCACCAGGCTGTTAATATTCTTGATAATAGCCCTGAAACAGATATTTCTATGACGACAGACAAGCACAATGGTTGCCAAGCTACTCCCTTGTATCCATGGAAATCTGGTATGCAGTTTGCGTATATTCACACTGATTCTTTTGTTTACTCGCAAAAGTGTTCTCTCAAGCAGTAAGTAATCCATGAGTCATTCTAAAGTAGTAGACCCAAGAGTGGTAGAATTCTATGTCAGGATGTAACGGATATTAACATCTTATGTCACCTCTGCAGATATAAGCAAGGTTATACATTCCAATCAACTGGGTGATAACATCTAACCTTTGCTTTTTATCTATCATGGCATGTGACAAGTTCTGGAAAGCTAATTGGGATGGTGAACTACAGGTTTTAAGAGTGGAGCCAAGATGAGGGTGAAACACTGAAAACAATAAGTAGTAAGTGATCAATGCAGATGCACATTCTGAAAAAGTTCTGTCTCAACAATACTGTAAGGCTTGTCAAAATTTTACAGGGCTTTTATTAGGCCGTTTTCAACTTTGCACATTTAACTATAAGGCATGTGAGGCAAGCACTCTTACAATGTGTCACAATGCTGGATTTCACAGCTAAAGATGAATGTTTAGCTAACAGTGTCGGGAGTAATGTACAGTAATTATTGTAATGCATTATTTGTTGCTGTAACACATCATTACACACACAAAAATAGTCATATTTTATTCGGTAAAAATGAAGGTAATCCATGTTACAATGTATGATAGTATATAACCTGGTTTTATTTCACATTTCCAGCAACCTAGGCACCATTTACAAGTCCAAGGGAGCAAAAATATTTATTTTGGGATCATTTTGAGTTTACTCAAGTTTATTTGAAGGTCATTCCACTGGATGTGTAATGAGTAACAATTAAAATGGCAAATCCATATTTCCAGGTATGTTGGTCAGAGTAATGTAAAAGTAATGCAATAGTAGTGTAATGCCTTTAATTTCAAATACAGTAATACTATAATGTAACTAATTACTTTGGAATGGCAGCAATAAGTAATAAAGAGTTACTGTTTTGAAGTAACTTGCTCAACACTGTTAGCCAAAAAGAGCCACACCTACCTCTATTATTTTCATGGCTATACTGTAATGCATTTCTATGCCTGAATTAAAATGGCGTGGCTTCCACGCCCCTATAGTGACGTCATCTCCATGCGCCGACGTCTGCTTGGGGAATGTGGGTGTGTGTTTAGTCTGCATGAGCGATAGGGGGCGTTACTTAAATAGTGACATACCTATGTGAAGATGCTATTTTCTTGAATTGATTGAGGCGTTTACTGAGAGCGCAGCAAATGAGCAGGAATGTTCAGAGATGCGTTAAAGTAGGGAAACAGGGAGGGACGTGTGCTTTTGCTCAGGAAAAAAGCATTCTAGGATTGTTAAAAGAGCCATAAAGTTGAAAATGAAAGAGGAATTGAAAACAGGTAGTTTAGGCTCTCAGGGAACCGATGTTCCCTAACCCTGACATAAAGGAAACATATTCATATTTCAGCCATTTATGAGTTCCTCCTTGGTGTATTAATAAGACACTTTTGACATACTTTTATCAAAATGACCTGAGCATAAAATATGACATCATACTTTACACTATACTTTATAGCCTACAGATTATTTCGTGTCTTTCCCTTTCATGCAAATGCAGCGTAATATTGCCTCCTTAACCTTTCAAACGCTATAAAATATTCCGATTTTGAAGAGAATGCCGTTTTCCCAATGCACACTTTTCAAAAATGAAGTTGTTCGGTGCATACAGTTCTGTGGTCAATTTTTAATAAATTACAACTGCAACTGTGATGGATCTATTCTTTTAGTTTTGTGTAAAAATAAATAAATAAAAAGCCATTGACAATCATAAAAAAAAAAAATACTCAAATCTGATTTGGTGAATCCTGCAGAAACTCTCTAAACGCATCCAAGGAACTTACCGGTCGTCACATATCGGTCGTTACACTAAACCACGGGACAAATAACCGTTAGGATGGATACTATTGCACTCGACATTATTTACGGTATTCATGAAGCGGGTACATAGAGTATTATGTTTAATTAACTGTGAGCAAAGTAAAGACTACCCTCTAGTGGGGATTTTGATAAAAATCAATGTAACAAAATTTGTATAAAACGTGTGCGTGAATTAGTACAGTATCATTATTTGGAATCCACAAAGTTAAACAGATGCGATTGGTATAAGATATTTGATCTTTAATCCAATTCTTCTTCTACTTTTAGTGGAGATGAATGCGTATTTGTGTATATGTATCTTTATTAACATTAAAGAAAACAGAAGAAAATAAGAAAGGAATGTAGCCGACTTACAACCAAGAATAACTAATTTTTTTTCTTTCTTTTTTTTTTTTTTACCTTTATACAAACGATCATTATACAGGCGCATAATTTTGCCTGAAACTCTAGCAAATATTAAACCCCCTTTCAACCAACGACATGATACTAAAAAATAAAATGCGATAAAATGAATAAGTACAAATTCATCTGAGTAATTAAGTCAGGAACACATTTTTTCAAACACTTTAATCTCCCCTCTCCCTTCTTCTTGGTAATAACATCTATAACTGCAGCATTTTTTTCTCTTCTTACTTTTTCAATTTGTACTCAGTACTATCAAAACCAATAAAACCTGAACAAATAGTACAACAAAATATATGCAAAGAAAAAATTAGTGCACTGTTTAGTGTGTCTATTTTACATGTCCCATCACAACATATAGTTTACTATTTGCACCACAAAGCAGACAAAAAACAGTTAATTTCTATTCATCATGATTTAAATAGATTGAAGAATTGACTGATTTAACAACTGAAAGATGGTTAAAAAAAATGACATAGATAAATCAATATTTAGTTAAAACATGTACACTCACACTTGTATTTTAAAACATTGCTACTGGCAGACACAATAGACTGAGACATGCTATCTTATCTAATTGTCACTCTCTTCATCATCATCTTCATCAATCAGGCAGATGTAGGCAATGGTCCTAGTTACAAGGTATGGGTCACATCTGGCTGCAGGGTGATGGTCCTCAAGGTCACCTTGATGCACCTGATTAGGAATGCCGATGCCTGAACCTCTATTTGCAATTTCAGAAAATAATTCACTCACATGAGAAGTTTCACAGGGATCTGTGAAATGTTTCTTATTGTTCTGACCATGTGGAAAGTACACTTTAATATGCTCCATGTGTCTTCTGCTTAGCTTCTCGATGGTCTGATCAGTGTATCTGTTTCAGAAAGGACACGTGGGTGAGCGATGACTTCTTCTTACATCTACTTGCCTAAATTGTCTGCATAGTGAACGACCTGCCGATAAGTGCAATCGGTGAATGGGAAGTGCTAGTAATAACTCATGAAAACACTTCAAGTGAGCTTCACCATAATAAGGTTAATGTGATTAAATGTGATTATCACTCAATGTCATATTGCAAAATCACATGGAAAAAGGGTCTCAAATGATTCATCAATCATTCGGCTTTAATGATTCTGTAATCACTCATTTTTTGTACTAATTTTGCAATTGAAAACTGTACAAAGGACTTTTGACGTGCCCGTCAATGCCAGACAACATCATTTAGGCTCCTTGTAAGGAAACATGCACCGCAATGCGAAAACATGGTGGCCACCATGTATATAAAATTTTGGGAAGGGGGTGTTAGCATGTACCAATAACAAAAGCTTATACATTTCTAACTGCTTGTTTTGATTGTATATCAGTTATTCTATTTTTGTTGTAAATATGTTTGAACGTATGTAGGTTAAATGCTGAAAATCACATTTTTTTTCCCCATGATGCCACAATGTATTACTTACACATCCGAAGTTAAAAAAAAAGCGACAAATTTAAACCATTTTACAAGAAAGTAATTCAATTACCCTACAACACAGCGTAAATAAGGAACTGATGCAACAGCAAACATTCCATTAACTCTACAGCGGTCCCCAACCTTTGTATCACCACAGACCGGTCAACGCTTTAGATTTATGTTGCGGACCTGGGGGGAGGGGGCTGCTGCTGGCTGCTCTAAAAACCACATCATGCTTCTCACTATACATGTAATATCAACAGCGGTCAGATGTGGTGCCAAAAAAAACTAACAAAAACAAAGATCAAGCACAAACGTGTGAACTGCTAAACTAAATCATTTCCAAAACATTATTACGGGTGCAGCCCACGTTGCCCGGTACCAGTTGATCCACGGACCGGTACCAGTCCGCGTACTGGTGGTTAGGGGGACCACTGCTCTATAGTAAAAAATGAACAGTCAGTCACACCAAGGGAAACTACAGTCATAGAAACTACAGTCATGCCCCCCAAAGCATTCATACAATTACATATAATTTGTGCAACTGATCAATGAAGTAATTGATCGTCAAATTATGACAACACAGCCAATGGCCGATCTTGCATAAAATGTTAAAAACCGTCACAATCAAGCAAATCAAGCAATTAGACAAAAAGTATTTTTGAGTATATTTGCAAGTAAGTTTGAACGCATTGGAGTTAATAAATCCCCCTGGTCACTGTTTAAGGAAATACAGGAACTCAAAGCAAAAACAACTTGATATACTCACTGAAGGTCTCCTTCTCTCATTGCTTTGGTGCTGACATAAGTGTGGCCACCAGCACCATTCCATTTTCCCATTATTGGTTTGGTTGCCAGTGTTGCAACAACCCCAAAATCTTCACATACGCGGTGTAACAAGAAGCGTGCCACCCACAGTTGATCTCCCATCTCAATGCCTTCGCATGGGCCTACCTGGAACTCCCACTGAAATTTGAAGTAAAAACAATGAAACAGGGAAAATAACCAAGAGAGACTCTGGGATGTATAACAAAAAACCATTTTTGAGAGAAAGACTTGTCTGTAGAGTTTAATTCATGCTTTCTTCCCATACTTACGTTATTTGGCATAAGCTTGGCATTTCTCCCAAAGATCTTGATCCCAGCGTAGAGACAAGCCTTGTAGTGGCAGTCTGCAATGTCTTGTCCAATATCTTTGGCATCTTATAAAGAGTAAAACAAAAGGTATTGAATGTTTTGGGATGTATTTGGAATTACCCCAACAGTGCAACGAGCTTTGCTTTGCTTTGCTTTTGGAAACTACTTAACTTTGTTGGAATGTACTCATACAGACCTTTGGGTGCAAGGAATTCATTTTGAGGCCAGCCAAACTGATGGCCATCTGTTCCAGTAAGTGTGTATTCCTGGTCTATGCCAAACCATATGTGATGCTTTTTAACCTGGTCCATGACTTCCTTGCAACTTGTCCGGTTGTTTGAGTCTAAACAGAACATGCAGCAAAAAAAAAAAGTTAATATCCTGTCACTTTTTGGAGCATAGTCCCTCAAGAAAAAAGTGGACTAGACACCTGTAGCAAGGCGGTTAGGTTTGAAAACCTCGCAGAGAACCAGTTTGTTAGGCTCAAGATTGAATGGATCTCTGAACATGCATACTGGGATGAGGTACATGCCGCTGCAAAGATCTCCAGTCTGGTTGATTTTCCAAGAAGTTTGCCATTGAGGAACCTCTAACAATCACATTACAATACTCATTAAGATAATACCACAGTAAAAGGATGAAGGTTTATAATGATATGTTTTCCTGTATGCACACATGCAAGGTCTAACTCCAAAAATGTGCATCTTGAATTCTGATAATGCACCAAATATTGTGAAGTAGTCGATCATTAAAACAGTATATACAGTATACCAAGGGTTTGATTCAAATTTTTGCCTCTAGTGTACAGTATTTTGGATTCAAAATCATTTGACTGACATTGATTTCTGCTTCAATCTGTAGATGTGCAAAGAATCCTCATGATCTACTCCAGTGAAAAGTTTTTTTTTAACCAATTATTAAGTTTTGAAATGCAAAGAAAATGCTTATTTTCACAAAATTGAGACTTGGATGACAGTGAGCCTTATTTAATTTGGTATTATAAACCTAAGTGACAATACGGATCATTTATTTTAGTTCAGTAAAACATCAGTCATTTCAACCCCATCATTTTTGTCGATATACAGTCTGTTAGCTTTTCTAGATTGAATAGGAAGCCCACATTATTTACTGTACAAATATGCATTTATGAACATTTATTGCCTGAATTGACCTTTTGTCTGCAAAAAGTTTGAAATGCTCGACTGCATTTGAATATGCGACATAGTTATTGGCTAGCACTAATGTTGGTGATTTGGTACACTGACAGCGTGTGTGTGTGTATATATACGTATATATATATATATATATATATATATATATATATATATATATATATATATATATATATATATATATATATATATATATATATATATATATATATATATATATATATATACACACACACACACACACACACACACACACACACACACACACACACACACACACCCGCGCGCACACACACAGTGGTTTGTTGATAATGGCAGGGATGTGATGTTATGACAATAGTAACATTTTTGTATTAGCTAGCTGGTAGCAACAAACACTGTGAAGGCCATCTTCAAAATAAAAGCATAGTACAGCCATTGCAGTATGTTTATTTTGAACACATTTTGGCCTTCACAGCACGCCATTGGCGTGTGGCATGATGTTGCATGTGGCATTTTTTGGCATAGTTGCAAGGAAACCAACAGGCAGTGGATTTGTTTTATTGATTAATTTTATAAAATTGATTTGGGGACATTTTATTTTGATTATGAATTGTAACAAAGGAGATTCTTAATTCTTTTGTGAGTTGTTTTTTGGCTTGCCTCAAATACTTACCATGTATACTTGTTGGTTCAGTATCCATGGTCCGGGTTTTGTTGCAAAGCTTCTCTCCTGTTTCATTAATCCAGATGTAAGTCACCTGGCAATTGTCTCCTTGTGGCAGTTTCATGTAATGCCGACGCACAGCCAACGCTGATGTCATGTTTCCCTGGAAGAGGTTGGCAATAATGTAGTTATGTGTGAGTTATAATGGAAATGGATTTGAAGTAGTTCTCTGATCTAAACAAGTAAACAACAAGAGATGATAGAGAATCAGCTACATTGGGTTGAGGACAAAGGAGCGGTGGAAAGCTTTCAAATAGAAACAAAGAGAAAAGTCACTGAGTGAAGATGACGGGTTCCCAAACTTTAATGCCCCAAGCCTACTTTTCCTGCAGCCAAGAGGGGGGAGAAACCCTATGATGGGTGTTATGTTATACTGTGAAGCACTTTGGTCCACCTCTAGGTGGTTGTAAAGTGCTATATAAAAAAAGCACATTTACATTTACATTTACATTTACATTTACATTTTACATTTTACATTTTACATTTTACATTTTACATTTTACATTTACTACAGCTCAGCACCATATAATAAATGAATAGTGCATCCTCCTTTTGCAGTGATATTGTTCAACAAAGAGTAAAACAACCCAGGCAGGACCATTAACCAAGCAATAACTAAGTGTGATGGGACTAGATATCTTCTTTTTTTATTTCGCCTTTTGGCCCGGAAGGGAAATGACATACACAGGGAGAATGTGCTGCCTGTCACTCTACTCAATTAAAGTAAACAAAACAAAACAAAACAAATGTTGTTCGAAGGCTGGTCACCGCTTCAAAATAAACTGCACCATAACAAGTAATGTATCAAGTCAAATTTTATTTATAAAGCACATTTAGTCAACCAAAGTACAATGTACAATTAAATAATTAAATAAAAGTGGAAATTGAAACATAAAACTGGATGACATGGACAGTCTTAGAATGCTTTTATTTTGAAGTTTGCCCTGGAAACATACCCCTGACAACGATCCACATCTTTGCTTCTCAGAGAGTGAGAAGCTCCAGACTATAAACAACATGGTGTTCTATTTTTTTGATTAGTTGGTTCCTCTTTGCCTCGTGTGAGGCATAGGCCAGAGATAGTTGGTGTTGTTTCTATCTCTCTTTCCGTAACCATTTGGGGTTTAATGCGATTAGATGTTTGGTCCAATGCGCCCAAGGTCTGGTCCCTGCAGACCTAAGTCCTGAGAGAGCCCACCTCAGGCTCCACTTGGTATTACCAGACAGTCTCCCATTCAAGTACTAATCAGGCCCAACCCTGGTCAGCTTCTGAATTGGGGCGCTCTTAGGGTAGCATGGCCATAAAGCTCAGTTCATTGACATTCGTTTTTCGGTTACCCCCAAGTCCCCTCCTCCCTGACCACTTGCCGACCATTCTTGCCTGCCAGTGCCTCAACCCTTCCTGTCTCTGACCTCGTGCCTGCCTGCCGACCCTTGCGTGCCTCAGCCTCGTCTCTGCCTCTTCCTTGCCTCTTCCCTGACCACCTGCCTCCCTGCTGACCATTCTTACCTGCGTGTGCCTCAACTCTGCCTGCCTGACTGCCACCAATTTGGGTCTGCTCATGTCTCCACCCAGCTTGTCCCGACCTCGCCAATGGCAGCTGCAACGGTAGGAAGACATGTCTCACATGCCTATCCTCGCTTCAGTCAATCTTCCTTAACGGACAATTTGCTCAGTACTATCTGTCTGCCTCCTCATGCCCCCAAATGAAAAACCAGCCCCACAGTAGTACCTTGCGTGTAAATAAAAAGGCAGTTTCAACTCTTACCTGTCTGTGCGTGCTCCTGAGTCTGCTCTTTGATTGTGACAGGATGATTTATTACAAGATATATCAAAAAAACACCTAAGGCAGTATACTCCTCTGCATGCCGTGCTTACTCAACCAGGTGACTCAAGTTGATTTTGCTTATCCTTACTGTCATCTATGCTTGTTGATACAAGTAAATGTGAGCAAAGAAATTCAAGTTACAGAATGCAAACAAAAAAAATTCACATGCGTCTGCTTTCATACGGTCTGTAAGTTTTCTGTTGTTACTTCTTATCAAGTTTTAGTTGTTCTCCTGTGGACTCCGCTCCTCCTCCAGCTCGCTGGTTTGTGTTTTTGGTAGAGATTCGTTGATGTCTCCTTTTTGGTTGCTCTTTGAATTTTTGCCCCAGGTTTTCAGTTGTACTTTCCTCTTTGGCATTTTTGTGTTTTTCTTCCATGCTGGTTGTGCACTTTTTGTCATTAAACTTTGTTTGAACATCCTGCAAGCCTCCTGTCTGTTTGGGGTCCACATTCCGTCAGTGCTGCGAGGTCTATTTGTTACACATACATCAAGTGAGGGCTTTATAGATGTTGACTGCGCATCTGACAATTTGGCGGAATGGACTGTACCAAGATGGGCATCATGCTAAAGCAAATGTGTGTCCTTAAAATGCATCCAGTGGACTCACAATATGTTTGAAATGATCAACATGTATATTTTGTCCATGTTTTGGGCTCTTTCCTCTTTTTACTACCAATTTGTCTTGGTCAACCTTTTGCCAAGGTACAGTTAACCTCTGTATGAGTGCAAATCCACACAATAGATAATCACCAATGAATTGCACTCCTACACATTTACCCATCCATTCATTTTCTTGAAGGGACAGTGTGTTTGTGTTTGTGACAGTGTTTTTTTTTTTATTAAAAAGGAATAAATCAAATAATTGTGAATTTAACAAAACTTTTAAATGAATGTGTTCTTAATAACCCTAACCCAACAGTATGTTTTAAATATAATTAAAGGTCTAGTTATCATTAAATTGTATTAAATTTGGGGTTGGCGTTACTCCGGAGGCGGCCGGGTTTTTTATAGCTACTGACAATGCTAAAAGCAGCACCTGCAGCACCTGCAGCACCTCCTGCTGTCCTAAATCTTATAAAGTATCCCTTTAACTGCTCTTCCTCACTGGGGTTTAGGATTTGGTAATGTGTTTCCTGAAATGACTGAATTTCCTAAAATGGTAATGTGTTTCATTTTTTGGTAAAATTTTGTGAAATGTTAGTGTGTTGTGTTTCACACTTTGTTAATTTGCTTTTCATTTCAGAGCCACCGTAGTTATAAGACGGTTGCTAGGCTTGCATGTTCTCTCCTAGCCGAAGCTCCTTCTAGTGGTTATTTATGGTTCCATCAAATTTGATAACTCAACAGTGCCTTCCTCGAATGCAGTGGTGTGAGGGTTCTTATTAGTCACAATGCTAATTTAACATCCGTCTTGGGGAGTGATGGAACATATGTACAAGTGTTAGGTAATCGGGTTTTTTAAAAAAAAAACTGTTATTCCATTAACCATACAGACAAAAAAACAATGATGAGAAATAGGGTTTAACGCTGGCAGACAGAAATCTTCCAGTTATTCAAGACCTTAAGATCACTGTGATGGACAGTGTCTGTTTGTCCACACATATAATTAATTTAACTTTTATTATTACAGCCATTGCACATTAGTATTCATTGATTTTCGGCCTAAATAGGGGCTGTACCCTTGTCCTTGATTCCAACCAATCAGAGGGATTTTGCACTCACTTTTGTACACAGTGTATATATAGTAATAATTTGTGGTCTTCAAATAACATTTACTGGTTGGAAATCTCATGCAAGCATGGTGAGAACTTGACAGGAACAACAGAAAGGGCAAAGCTGAGAATTGTGGAAAGGACAAAATCACTCTGTTGCTCATCTCTATTATTTCCTATGAGAAAAAAATGTCAAAAAAATGATCAAATATCACTGAATTATCATATTTCATTGATGTTCAAGCACCTTGGAGCAAACATGCACATGAGTACTACATTCATTGGAGATCATGTGATGCACAGTTTGAAAAAACTTCAGCTAAGTAAGTACAAAAGACTACCAGTATGGATGACTCATTGAGAAGCAAATCATGAAATACTCAAGTTGGAAAGTGCAAGTGAAAAAAAAAGCCTACGGCTGTTTACTCGATCATCTGCATGCAATGCTTACGCAACAAGTTGCTCACAAGTAAATGTGAGCAAACAAGCTAAATTGGCAGAACGCAAAAAAAAATAAATAAAAAGAAGCCACTTGCCTCTGCTCCCTCACAACAAGTAAGGACTCAATAGACGTTGACAATTGACGTTGAAAATTTGGAAAACTGGTCTGCATCAAGATGGGCGTTCAGTTGCAGGAAGTGTGCGCCCTTAAAATCGCACAGGGGAGAGACAATCTGGTTATTAGCATACATATTTTGTACTTATTTTGGGCTTTCCACTCTTTTTAGTACCAATTTGTCATAGGGTTAGGGTAATATACAGTAGGTGAAAATCCACAATAAAGATAATAACCTTTGTTTTGCTCTCCCACATATTTTAAACACTTATAATATTCCTTGACATCTGTTCTGACTTGTGCAAGAAATGAAGACTATTGAACAGCAACATCATTTGAGTAAATGAAGCGAAGCATCTCACACATTTTTTCCAAGTCCAAGGCAAACGAGCCAGTAAGTTATTCGTCATTCCTGGTAGAGGCTTATACAAGAAAAGACTCAAACATTTAATAATTTGAACACCATAATGTTCAAACAAACTATTCATTTTTCCCAATTAAAGCCAGATAGTTTATTGCTATTCTAATTTACAGAAATTATCATAGTTTATTGTATGTCTTATCTGTCAAACAAATGCTATTTTAACACACTTGGAACACCGGTTCTAGTTTGTCTTTAGCTCTTATTTGGAAAAAAAAAAGCTTTCCTTTTTGCTTTAAATCATAGCTGCAATTTTCCCAGTAGATTTCAGTGTTACCTGTCAAGTTTCAGCATACTTGATACTACACTGAGGCCATGCAACCATAAATTCAGACTTGTCTGTAGGCTTTAAAAACCCATAATATCTGCCCAAAGTTTTAACCTCGAAAGAAAATAGCACAGTCAGTGTGTCTATGTTACCTGTCTATTTTAAAATTTTAATTTGCATTCAGGTTATTATGATGTAAAAATGATTACATCAAGTGACAGAAGATAAACAGTTTATTTCTTCAGGTATACTCAAAACTAACACATATCTTGTCATCTCTTCTAATTGCCCTTCACTTCATCATCAAGCTCAAGCAGGCAGGTGCTTGCTATGGCCTCGGTCACAAGGTACGGGTCACAATTGGCAGCAGGGCGACGATCTTCAAAGTAGCCTTTCTTTTCTTGGCCCACCTGACGAGGAATGCGGATGCTGGCGCCTCTGTTTGCAATTCCGGCAGAGAATCCATCCATGCTGGAGGTCTCGTGATGACCTGTGAGACGTCTCATGTTGTCCTTACCACCATGTGAGTCGTACACCTTAATATGCTCCTTGTGTCTTTTACTCAGCTTCTCAATAGCCTGCTCAATGTATCTGTCATCAAAAAATACACAAATGAATGGATGATTACATGTTCTATGTATTTGACAAGTAGATTTTTTTTATGTACATTGCCATAACTGTCTGCATGTTAAAAGACCAGATAAAATTCATTAGGTATATGAAAAGTGCTCATAGGGGAAGTCAAGCAAAAAATAATTCTTACAATTTCCAACTTCTTCACTCTAACAAGTTTCATAAAAAATAATCAAATGTTTTGGTCAAAAAAAGGACCGACCCAGTATATGGGTGATTTTGAACCCAACTTTCTTGGTTGTTTTGTAAAAAAAAAAAAAAAAATAAAAAAAAAAATAAAAAAATGTCCTGTACAAAAGGACCCATTTTTTGCGGGTTATGTTTTGCAAAACAAATTGGGTCAATTTGATCTCAATGTTGGGATGATCGTTTTCAAGCAATAATTTGGTTATTTTTAATCCAACTGCTATATAAAAACAAACATAGAAAAACTAAATACACGGGATTAAAGATATGGACACTGTATAGCTATATAAATACTATACATCTAAATTGAAATTGCATTTGTGGATTATGAATTAAGATGAAAATCAACCTGTTTTTATGAACCCCATTAAATTGCCATTTTGCTCCTTGCTGTGGACTGAAAATGACTTTAGAGTTGCTTGTTGTTTAGTTATGTATTCTTTTGATCCTACGTTTTGGGGTTTTTATTTAACCCCCAAAAATTTAAATAACCACAAAACTTATTCGCTCGTTGTTTTGTTCATTCATTTGATCCTACATTTTGGGTTCTTTTTTAACCAAAAAATGTAAAATAAATAATCCCAAAATTTATTTATTCAAATCAATCCATGGCTTAAAAAAATTAAGGTTTTTTGAACAGCCCCAAAATTTAATTGGGTCAAACAAATATTAGTCGAGTTAGTCCCTTTTTAGCCCATTTTGGGCAAATTTTTAACCTGTGTTTTTAGACTGATATAGCACATTGAATTATACTTCAATTTGACAACACATATTGCTATGCAGTTGTGCCCTGCATAGCATAATTCAAAAGGATTATTGAGCATTGAAATATAGTTACAATCATCATCAATGTTTTAAATTATGAAAAAAAGCTTAATATATCTTCTTTCCTTGGTGAAATGAATTACCAACCGCATTTCATCAAATACTGGTTTCTACTCTAAAGAGGGACTGTTTCAGTCAGGAGTATTATCCATGGGAACAAAATATTTCTCTCCAAATAAACACCTTCTTTTCCCACAGGTACGTTTGCTTAAGCAATTGCAAGAGCAACAATACTTTCCAAATTACAATTCACTTCTAATGCATGTTTTTGGGAGAATTGTTTACTCACTGCAGTCCTTCTTCTTCCCTCATCTTCTTGGTGCTGACATTAGTGTGGGCTCCAGAACCATTCCAGTTTCCTTTCATTGGTTTTGGGTCCAGGGATGCAACAACCCCAAAATCTTCACATACACGGTGCAGCAAGAAGCGTGCAACCCACAGTTGATCTCCCATCTCAATACCTGCGCAGGGGCCTATCTGGAACTCCCACTGAAATTTGAAGTTAAACAAAGAAAAAGGGAAACAATTCAGAGGGTTTCCACGCATGTGTTATAACAAACAATATCTGACGGGAAGAATCTTCATGGTGATGTAAATCATGTTTTATTTCCATCTATTTCCATACTTGCCTGAGCTGGCATAACCTCAGCATTTGTCCCAAAGATCTTGATCCCAGCGTAGAGACATGCCTTGTAGTGACACTCCACGATGTCCCGTCCAATAGCTCTGTCTGCACCTACTCCACAGTAGTAGGGTCCTTAAAAAAAAAAAAAAAAAAAGTTATTCAATGTGTAAATTACAGAGGTGGGCAACTTATATTTTTTTGCGGGTCCGGCAGTTGTCAGTGCACCGCCCCCTTCCGTCATCATCATGTTTCACATGATATTCTGTTCAGTTGCTTCAATTAGTAAATCTTAACAGTTTGACCAATTATTATAGGTGGCGGTCCATTAAGTACCATCATATTTGTCTAGGTTATATCTGTCACATACTCTATGAGTGATAAAAGGTATATTGTTAAGCTTGATTTTACTCAATAATGCCTTTTATTAGGGTATTTAAAAACATCTTTATTGTATTTTCTGGCCAAGAGCCAATCAGCGGGAGCTTGTCCATTTGCTCTGCACCCATTGGTTACTTACGAGTCAGATCTTTGCAGCGGAAAGACATCTTTATGTAAATCATATATAAAAACTAAAATATCACAAAAAAATTCTTATCAATTCATTCCAAACATCATTTTTAACTTTCAGTCCGCACAATACAATTGAGCAAGTACAGTAGTACATGCATATATACAGTATGCATTTTGGTTGATGAAACCATGACTCAATAAGGCAGCACAAAAAAGACAGTAATAGTGGCTGTATTAAGGCTGCGAATGATGAGTGGTGAATTCAGCCAATGCAGGTTAATTGCTAAACTGTAACATCATGGTTCACTGCTCGGTGACAAAATAAAGCGATTGTAGTTACATTGGATATGAAGAGATTCCACTGTATACAAAAGATATAGTAACAGTGCAGGCATACATACGAGCCAGTCGACTTATATGTCTGTCAGCAAAATGGCATGTTGCACTGATGGAAATGTGACTGAATATCTATCCCCATAATTACAGCTCGGGGTGATAAACACACTTCTTAATCCGTTTTTTTTTTTTTTTTGGAGCATGCTCATCATTCATTGTTTCATCAGCAAAACGGCCATCTGTCGACGCAGACTGAGGGACAGTCCGTTGGTGTTTATCTGCTAATTTGGGATTACCTGAAGAGAGCAAATGCTCTAAGTGCAATTTACCTGTCGAGGAGAGACCTTGCTAATTCTGACAGTTTTTAATCATGTTTTGTGTCCTGATATGTCCAATCCCTTCTTTATCATTTTTGTTACTAACTGGAAATGGAATTTCTACAGTGATTTCAACAAAGCTCCTCAGTCTGTCGCTGACTGGTTGTTTTTCCTTGGGTGCAGTGGTTTTGTAAAATTCTGATGAAATTCACAACTACAAACTGGGGAGATAGAGAGAGCTTTATTTTTTTTTTTTGATTCAGTCATTTTACTGTTATTGACAGTTTGAATGGAATAGTCCACTTATTTAGCCATTTTCAAAATGACCGTTATATTACATGAAAACCACATTTTGCCACTTGCTGTCGACTGAAAAGGCCATCACATGTGCAAAAGGCTCAGGTAACAGCCATTTATAGCTGGATGTACAAACTCTCCAATGTGAAGTAATGCCTAGTGTTTTGGGAAGTTGATGACTTCACTTTGATAACCAAGTAATTTTAAATAGTCAGATATGGCATTGCAGGTATTGTAATGTGAATGCTCACATTGTTGACTTTCTTGTAGATGGTGAAATACAGTTGGGCTCAACATTTAATTGTATTTCTCCAAAGGAAGAAGGCGTAACTTTTGCCAAGTCACTAGATATTTTGCAGTATTATCCTTTCGGCATACTGACCTTGGGGTGCAGGGAATCCATTTTTGGGCCAACCAAACGGATACCCATCTTTTCCAGTGAGTGTGTATTCCTGTTCAATGCCAAACCATAACTGGTGATCTTTAACCTGGTCCATGACTTTCTTGCATCTCATTCGATGGTTTGATTCTAAACAGTTACAACAGGGTTACAATATTAATTTGAATTTTGCAGAGTTGCAGATTTCCCGTCACGTTTTGAAAAATCACATTGTGAAGAAAAAGAGTTGATCAGGTACCTGCAGGAAGGCGATTGTACTTGTAAACTTCACAGAGGACAAGTTTGTTGGGGTCAAGTGTGAATGGATCTCTGTACATAGACACTGGCATGAGGTACATGTCACTGTTGGAGCCTTCTGATTGGTAGGTGCTTGACCCATCAAAGTTCCATTCAGGAATATCTATCAGTAGTCAGTGAAACGTCAATCAGAGAAACACCAGAGGGCAAATCCAGATGAAAGGGTGTTGGTTTGTTAAATCATGTTCACAGATGTATATGTACACTTTTAAGGCATGCTTTAATTATCTTCTCTGTTAACACAATTACAGGATCAACCTCAACATGTAAAATTCTCTGAAACCCACAACGCTGCTGTTACGTAGTCAGTCATTAAAAAAGAACATTGTATTTACCCAGTATACTTTTTGGTTCAGCATCAAGGGTCCGGGTTTTGTTGCGAAGCCCCTCTCCAGTTCCATCAATCCAAATGTAAGTCACCTGGCATTTGTCTCCTTGGGGCAGCCTCATGTAATGCTCGCGCACAGACTTGTCAAGGCAAGAGCTCATCGATGTCATATTTACTTAGAAGAGGTTCCTAACCTGTAATGGCATTTTATACCTCGTTGTAATTTAATTCACATGTTTTGAATTTAGAGAGGTCTACACATAAAATTAATGGCTCACTTTAGCACAACTGTCTTTGTAAGTTTCTTCTGTTTTTTGAGTGATTCTGTGTTAAGGTGTCTGTCATAAGTTTCCTGTATAACGTGCTATTTATTTTACTATGTGTTATTCTTGACACTCAGCATCAAGTGTAACCTGTTGTGCCTGGAATGGGGCTGCTCCCAGTTGCCTTTCCTTCTGAAGGTATCTTATTTTCCTCACATGGGGATTTAGAGATTTTCCTTCCACTTTTGGGAACTTTATTCATATTCATGTGCAGTATTTGTGATGTTCAGCGCTATACAAATAAACGTGACTATAATACTTGTCAGTTCAGCAACTAAAAAAAAACATTTGCATTGGTAGCTGCTATTTATTAAAGTTGCTGAAATTGTGGTTTCAGGTAATAATTTTTTTGACCAAGAAAATGGATATAATTGGTTAAATAGGTTACCTGAAGTAACTCCATCCATCCATTCATCCATCCTCATAACCACTTATGCAAACAAGGGTCTGAGGCATGATGAAACCGATTATAACAATATTTGGGCAGTAGGCGGGGTACATCTTGAACTGGTAGCCAGCCAATCATTGAGCACACAAGCATGAACAACCATTGATACAAACACACATATTACAGGACAATTTAGAATATCCAATATACTTACCATGGATGTTGTTTTCAGAATGTGGGATAAAACTGGAGTACCTGGAGAAAATCACACGGGCACTGGGCCAATATGCAAACTCCACGCAGGAGCTAGGAGCGAAGCCAAGACATCTGTACTGAGACCTTTTCTACTTTTAACATCGGGCTATTTAAACCCGGATAATTCTCCCATCTTTGTAAAAAAAAAAAAAAAAAAAGTCATCAGCATAGCTCTGTTTAAAAAAAAAAAAAAAAAAATGCTGCTACACGAATCCACATCCACAGTGCGGGTTTATTCATTCACAAGCATGCCAAGCAGCGAGTCAACGGCAATTCCACCAAAATCTGTCCAATCAACACAGTTTCAGAGAATTCTGCAAATCTTCACTTTCACTTTGATCACTTTTTGAGAGCATCGGGTTTAATAATGATGACAATAATAAAAAATAAATAAATAAATACATCAAGGTACGTATATCAGACAAGGCAAAGCGGAGAGTTTATCGCCTGTTCGCAAGAACCCCGACTACGTGTGGACTATGCATGAGAAGCATCAGGCAAACCAGTCTGCCACCATACTACACTGAAGCTACTCATACTCCCTCACGGGGCGGAATATTATTGCTACTTTTACAGATTTTAAAACGTGCGTGTTTTTTTTTAAGTTATTATTATTCAATAGGAAATACAAAAAATGAAAAATTGTATTGTGCAGTCATACAGTAAGTATTCCAACCAAAGCACAAAACTTACTTTGTCAGAGTTGACTTCAAGTGTCTGCAGACAAGTCTTCATAAGCACAGGGCAAAACCTGTTTGTGGTATTTAACTGCATGCAAATGATTAGCAGCCTGTTGTCAAGCCTAAAATGTGACATCATAGACTGGCCGCCTATGTGTTTAAATGACAATGTGTGTGTGAGCAAGAGAACATCCTCCCACTATTCTCAATTGTTTATGGTGCAATTGTACTGTGATTGTTATGAATCATACAAAATTTTAGAATTATTTAAATGAAGGGATTCAAAAACAGATTTTGATAAGAGGAAAACAAAAACAACATTTTGGAATCAAATCAATTCCAAGTTGAAATATATTGAGATTTATTGGATCAACTTGTAATGAAGAGATCAAACTTAGAGGAAAATCACACATTTATAATACTAACAAGTTCTTTCAGGTATATGTAAAATGGCATTCCCCAAAAAATAATTGCATCATACCCTCTCATATTGAGCAATACCATATTAATTTGAATTGTTTCATTTTCAAAAGGAACCATCTTTGAATTGTTTTACAACCCATGTATCAAAAACCGTTTTAAGTTGTCTTTTGTGGAAAGATGCACACCCCAAATTTCAAAACACAGGCACATTTAAACTTAGCAAATTATAATTTACTGAAATAATCAAGATAAAGATAGAACATAAATCAAGATAAAGTGTCCACATTGTATGCCTCAACACAAAGACAAACAAAGCAACTGAATAAATTTTAATCTCCAATTAATAGAATTAAAGAATAAAAACCTGAATCTCGCATGTGAAAACAAACTAATTATTCAGTACACTGTACAGGTTTTGCTGAGGTTGAAAAACAAAACCACCACTCCAATACAGTTGTGCCTGCTGGTATGATTGAATGATTCAGAGTTATTAAGATGAGTCAGGATTTGCAGCTCAGTGACCTCAATTGAATCATGTGTGATGACGGAAAGTCAATCGATGCAAAAACTGTATTAAAGAATCAGCAACTTCACAGGCCTCAACTAAGAACCACAAGAGCAGCAAACACAAAATATGAAATCATGATTAGCTCTCTGAGCCTCCATCCAACATAATGTGTCAAAGTGTCACTTCAGAATTCGATCTAAGTATGATTTCAGGTCACCGTTTGATAGCGCACGACTTCTGGTTCATACAAGACTGGTTGGGCATGTTAATTCCATTCAGCCATTTTGTTTACCACTTGTCCTCATTAATTTAAGGTTGCAGGGAATTGCAGCCTACTTTACTAAACTGGGGGTGAGAGGTGTACATTTTATTTATTTGGCACACTGCACAGACAGGAGTCTCAATTGTTCTCATGGTTAAAATACAAAAACACCAACATCATTGATGTATTACTCTCATGTATACTACATAATACTACGTATAATAGACCATATTTTCCTCACTATAAGGCGCATCGGATTGTAAGGCGCACCCTCAATTAATGACATATTTTAAAACTTCTTCTACATATAAGGCGCACCGAATTATAAGGCGCACCATCAATTATTGACATATTTTAAAAAAAATTCAATCACAATGTAGTAATAGTCAAAGTAGTAATAATAATAACTCAAATAATAACTCTAAACTCTCAATAGCATAATAACTCAATGTCAATATGACCTTGTTCAACTATAAACACAAAAGAAAAGCTTACTTTATCAGTTCATTCCCCATTTACCAATCCCAATCTCAATATTGATCCATATAAAAGGTGCACCTGATTATAAGGCGCACCATCAGCTTTAAAAAAAAAAAAGGCTTTTAGATGTGCCATATAGTGCGGAAAATACAGTAATGTAATGTAATGTAATATAATGTAATGTAATGTAATGTAATGTAATGTAATGTAATGTAATATAATATAATATAATATAATATAATATAATATAATATAATATAATATATGAAAAGCCATCAGCAGAAAACAGTGGCTCTATGACATTGATATGGCAAATGATCCGCCACACTATCGCAAACAGAGATCAATGTACACATCGGTTCTTGCCCCAGGCTTTGTTTCTTGGCAGTCATAAAATTACAGCAATGTTACTGAACTTGATGCTCTAACAATTGTTTGTGTTGAACAATGGTGTAAATTAATGAGACATTCTGCACCAAAGATGTTTCCATTGTGTTTGTACAAACTGTGAACAGCCCCCTGTCATAGGCATAACCACTCAAAGTCTTAATTGAAAATAATATTTCTATAGGTTTCCTTTAAACCATTGACTTTTAGGCTAAGTTCGCACTGAAATGAACTGATTTCTTTTTTTTTACTCTTCTTGAAAAGTTGCTCAGGCAATGTTTGTACAGATTACATGTTGGTCTAAAAATGAAAAAAAAAGTCCATCATTGGTCTGAAAATGAAAAAATAAAAAAGTCCATCAAAGTGCTTTAAAAGGGAAAAAAAAGGATACCAATGCTTATTTTATGGCAATTACTTGTCACAAGGCATAGGGTCATCCATGACACCCCCCCCCCCCCCCCACACACACACACACACACACTATTTGAGAGGGACTGCTTTATATTTTTACATCACCTGTGGGTTCTTATATAGAGGAGAAGTGTGTTTCCAAACCATGTCCAACCACCTGCATTTACCACAGACGGACTCAAAATTAGCTGTTTGAACATCTTAAGAATGATTCGCGAAAACATGATGCACTTGAGCTCAATTTGCTGCTTTTTGGCGAAGGCTATGTATATCATATGTAATTTCTGTGTTTTTTACATTTTAGAAGCAGCTTGATAAGCTCGAGATAATGTATGCATTTAAAAGTATGCATGGGTCAGTATGCCGAAAGGATAATGCATGCATGATACGTCTGGAAATCCTCAGGCGCCTGCTTCCTGGGGAACTCCTGAATGAGTTGTTTCCTCTTGGCCAAAATCCTTGACACCCTTCAGCACTGAGGGGGAAACACACAAGACAAATTTAGAATTCTGTGGCGCAGAGATTCCCAACCAGATAAAGATCAGGTGTGTCATGAGAAATAATGACATTTTAATAGAAGTTATTTTCTGCCATTGTTGGCTTTATACATCAGATGTTGTATTTGATAGGGCTAGCAATGCATGGGTTGAGTCCCAAAAATGACATTCTTTTATCATAAATAAGAGTAAAACATCATTATCCTTGCCAGCATTTCCAATGGGCCCCATGTGTGTCTTCACACAGTCATTTGAACATGGGTTCCATTGGTTTTTGCTCCTGTGTTCCACCAAGGCACCACATGCATGAGCCATATGGGTTCATTGTGGGATTCTAACCGGGTTTTAGGTCTGCTCCTAATTTTACGTCTGACTCATCGTTGCCCCACACACGTTTGCCTGTATTGTCTTGTACTGGGAGATAAAAGGTCCTTACGTCAGTTCCACTTGGATAAATCATGTGCAACACATCCAGTTGTGTTTGCCCATTTAGGCTCCAAGTGATTTTGGTTGTTCTTATGTAGTCACGCATAACATATTTAAAAGCACCCCTATTTCACAAACCTGCTAACCATTAACTGTCTACAGACAGTAGCTATATAATGTGATGACGTTTCGTTACTTCAGTTCCGTATGAGTTTGTTTTGGGGTTAGGGAACGCAGTAGATTGGCACTCAATGGCAATACAATAAATCAACCGTGTTTCTCCTGATGCTGAACTGTCAATGTAATTATACCTATTGCTGAAGTGTAAAGAAATAAATAAGGCAAATCAAACATCCACACACACCTTGGGTGCAGGCGAGGTCCAGTCTGAGTGCAGGGTTTGGCACTGCGTCTCTGGTATTGAATCCATCCACAGAGCAGCTCATGTGCGATCATCACATACAGCAAGAAGATGATCACAGAGGGATCCATTTAAATGGATTAGAACTTAAACAATACTGTACACTCATAGGAAGAAAAAGTGAAAAACGAAACAGTGAAAATGATGATGAAAAAATTCTGCAGCCCTTCACTACTCCCGTTCTTTGGTCTTTCATGTCGCCAGACACAAATGCCTGCAGATGTGGTCAGGCACACTGCATGCAACCATGACAACAGGCACCCTTCAAATGAATGTATTTCATCTGAATGATGAGAGCCCAGACTGTTGCTAGGGACTTGATGATGTCAACCCCCTTTTGTCAAAAAAAAAAAAAGGTTTTTAGCATGAATAAGTTACGTGTGTTGTGATGTCCTTCTGTCTATTAACCCAATGGGTGATCATGTTGAATGTACAGTAATTGAAACTAAGGCACCTTTAACCCCTGGGGAAAATATTGACCCAACTTTGGCTTTTAAACATTTTTGATGTGTGATATCAAAGGAAAAGCATACAAAAAAAACACTGAAGCTAAAATGGTTCAAAGATTTTCAAAACGGCGACTTTCAATATGACATTTTGCCGTCGCTTCTAAATGCTTGTAAATGGGAGGTTGAGAGGTACACCCTGCAGATGTCAAATTTCACCCATGTCGGGCTCATTTACTCCCATTAAAATTCGGGGTTGAAATTGAATAATGTCAATTTTGGACATATTGAACACCCAATGTTTTATCATGCATTAGCACCCATTTTTTAATTAATCCTTTCAAAGGCAACTGTCAAACCGGGTGCAATAGAATATTTTGTGTTGGGACCCCAAAACCACCGAGGGCCACTAGTGGACAAATGATAACATTTGCAAACTGACTTAGCAATGACTTCATTGAGCAGCTTAGACTGACTACCATAATGCAAAGTTCTTGCTATGCATTGCGGGACATAGTTGACAAAAGGTTTCAATCCATGAACAAAATGTTGCAGGAAAGCTTTATTTTGCTTCAGGGAAGTGTTTTATTTCATGCAACGCGTAATGTTGTATCTGCATTTTTCTCTCTGCGAAATCAGCAGCATTGAATAGTGGTTAAATTCTAGAAAACAAAACAGACTTGGAGTATACAGTACTTATGTAAATACTATATACATATGTGAGGATAGGGCTGATGCCATTGAACAGTTTGAGGGTTGAAGAAAAAAAAATTACATTATATTTAGATTTGATGATGCTATGACCGTTTCAAAGTCAGACCATGTTGGGTGGTAATAAGGCCAGGTTAGTGAAAAATCCCTGGAGCCCCAAGGGTTAAAGTGGCCATTTCGTACAGTATTATGCAGTGGCAATTGCAATCCTTTAATTAGACATAAATTAAAGCATTAATTGTAATAATCGTGTTAATCTATCTTCTGATCAGACCAATTTTATGCATCAAGCTTCTTGTGCTTGAGTTGTTGGGAGTTGAAAACAAAGGTCAATCACACCATGAAGTGGATACTGATTGGCTGTCATTGTGTTTGGCATAACCCAATAGGCTCACTTTGTGGGAGGGAGAGAGCATTCAAGAAGCACTAGGAAGACATGAGAATGGAAAACATGTGAGAACTCTCGATTCGATAAATTTTAAATTTAACTGTAAAAGACAATTGGATTGCACCTTTGATAAAGGTTCAAGCAATACACATTCTTTTTCCGCATATCGCAGAAATGGCTCAAGTTTAGCCTTTTACATAAATGCAAAGCACCCAGCTGCAACTGCAACATAAATGGGGAACATGATGTTTTCTTTTAATGTCCATTTCTAGTGATTTGGAAATTGACGTAAGAAAACAGAAGATGAAGAAAACAAAAAAAATTGCAGCCAGCACTTGGGATGGGTCTCGGATACAGCATAAGGTAAAAGGTTACAACCTCATCTGTTAAAGAAAATAAATGACTGAAGCCATTTAAATAAATGACTGAAGCCATTTTTTGTTGTTACAGAATGTAACCCATGTATATATATACATACATAAAAAAAAAATCATTTTTCTCAAAAATTTTAGGTGATCGCAAAGTGAGATTAATTTGATCGATAATTGATCGATTAATTAGTTAATCGCTTGATTTTTAAAAGTCTACTCAGCCGACCAGGCTTTGTGTAAATATTTACTATTATTTTCAATGTGTGCATCATAATGACTGAGAGAACCATTTCAATGCTCACGGTTTTAATACAGTCATCACTCACAGTATTCAGGTATATACATTCAAAATCTCCGTCCAAAATCTCTTGCTCTTTCTTATCTTGACAAACCTTACCCCTTTCCATTACAATCGCTGTCGTAAATCATCTTTTGCCTTTATGATCCATCGAGGTTGAGGCCCACCATACAACTGTTCGACAACGCCTCTCGGGCTCATAAATGCTTTTTAGTAACTTCAAGAGAGTTCGTACAGAGTTCTATCCTTGAAACATAACCTGTCTTTCTTAGAGCTCCACCTCTGCTGGTCCATTGGCAATAAGTTGCACGGCCATGGTCATCACCCGGTGTAATTAACAGAGGCCTGCACACAAAATATTGTGTAGGAATAAACATTGGATATCAAGTAATATTTGATAAGGTCTTTCCAGTAAATATGCACTTTTAGCTGTACAGTAGACACTCACAGCAACATTGTTGAACCCAGCTGCCATTGGGTGATTTTGTGCTGGTGGGATTCTCACATGGTTTTCCTGTTCAATCGGAATGCATCATTAATCTTTTATTTAATGTTTTCAAAATGTAAAACTTGGACATGGCAAGTTTTGCTTAAAAAGCAGGTAATTTTCACCAGGGTCTTTTTATAACAAATTTAATTTTAGTCAATTAATTTTAGCTGATGCTAAATGATATCTTGGATGACAGTTCAACAGGGCTAAATGGACCGTGATCCAACCTTTTTTTTTGTTGGTTCCAGTTTAGGGCCTTTGAAGTAAAATTTGTAGTCGCTGCTCCTACATTTTGAATTGACAAGTGGCTGTTCTGGTTTTACAGTAGTTTGTCAAATAAACTATAAAATGTTTCCATGTACTCCCTGTAATGTACTTGCAGACTAGTCATTCATGTTTGGCGCATTGAATAAGTATTTTTATTGATGTTTTACATGTCCTGCTGTGGGAGTGGTCTCTGAATGCATCCCGTCAACGTGAGTACAGTAATGGCTTTCTTTTGCTTCTCCACTTAGATATTGAATACAAACACATTATTTTTTTCTTCTGCAAAAACCTTGTTAACATACAATTGAAAATCAATAGGCACAGCATGTCTCATTGTCCAACATTGGAACTGTTCTAGTTTCGTTATGATGTGAATGTGAAACTATGTTATCCTTTTTTAACTGGTTTACTGTATAAAGCGCTATGGCAACTGTGTGACTGGCATACGCATTACACAAATCGGAACAAAAATACGGGGCTGGTGAAATCTGTCGGGACTCGGGACACAATGTTCAAAATCGGGATTGTCCCAGTTGAACCGGGATGTCTGGTCATTCTACTTTTAATCAAACAAAATAGCGGATGGATTGTACTTTAACTGGACTGAGCTTGTCTTCAGGGTTTCACTACAGTTTTAATGACACACACTTACTGTGAAATCCGCTTCATAGGTCTCGTTACTGAAACCGATGTCAACTTCGGGAGATGTTGACGATGATGGCTCTGTCAAAGCCCTGGCTCTCCTTTGGGCCCGTAGGTAGAAAACAAGGAGGGCAATTAATGTACCAACAAGCAGCAGTACGACAATGACCGATGCTGCAATCCCTCCTGCATTTCTAGGTTTGGTTGAGGCTGAAAAGGAAATCGAATGAAGATTTTCATTCATTAACATTTTGAATTGGATACTGAACAAGTATACTCAACACAAGATATCTTCTGACTTTTGTTTTAAAGGGCCCATGACATGAAAAGTCAACCTTTTAACCACATTCCAATGTTGATTTCTCACCCTAAACAACTCAAAGGTATTATTTTCCTTCACTGATGCATTTCTAAGCATTCCTTGCTTATTCTGCCCTCTCACACCAGACCCACCTGTGCAGATTAAAACGGCTTGAAGTTTGATTATGACGAAAGGAACAAGACAGGGGCAATTCACAATTCCCCGCACCGTCCGCGCAAGAGAAAATGCACGCCAAACTTGTCCGTGTCTTTCAGTTTGATTTTGGTTCCGGAGCCGAGGAGAGATTTTGCACCGAGTCGGCCAAGTAAACAGGAACTTTTCATTTTTTAGCTACAGCGTTTTACTGTAGAAACACTGAGGTGCCCATAATGTGTGTTTGGGAGCGTGTTTGTAAATAATTCACCCTTGGGTGGAACTACAGTTATGAATACTGGGTTCCCATGGGGACTGATTTGATAAAAGGAATGTGTCATTGTGAGAGAGTTATATTGATGTCGCTTTACATTTTAATGTCAGTAAAACATGGCCCCGTTATTCATACTGTTGGAGTAGTCTTAATCAGCCTCCTGAGGACGAGCGGTCAGGAGGATGGATGGATGCATGTTGCGTGGACCCGCCGCTTGAGCTGCAAGATGGCATGGCTGCTACACTTTGAGGATATAAAGATCTGTACTATGAAACTCATATTTAATAAAAAATTAAATCGCCAATGTGCCCAATGTAATTTATATGCATATATTATGCTGTGAAAAGTACTTAAATATCATGTTATGGCCCCTTTAAATGAACATTCTGCAATACGATTCCCTTTCCTTACTTGGGTCTCCATCAGTGACTGTTTTAGCACAGTTGACACCAATGGTGTACTCAATGTCATCAATGGCCAGGAAACCATGGGCACCCTTGATTCCCTCAAACACAATCTGGCAAGAAAACCAGAATCCATAATAGTTATTGTCACAATTTGGCTGATTAAATCTGAAATGAAATGATAGTCCAACCTGATATTCTTCAGTGGACAAAATGTCAACTTCAAAGCGTCTCCATGTTCCTCCCAGCTCTTTCACCTCCAGCTGCTCATTGAGAAGATCTTTGGACAATGTCCATACCTTCAGCTGGCTGTCTGCTACAAGATGCAAAAACATACACACACAAAAGGACACGTACACACATATACACACACACAATATCCGTTTTTCATGGAGAAAACAGTATTTTGCTCAAATCAGTTGGAAAACAAAAACTTCATTCAAACAAATGATAAACTTGATTCTTACATGAATACGGCTTGTAGGCCCAAAATTTCAAACAGGTCCCTTTTGTCGGGGGTAGATGGGGGCTCAGCAGCTGAGCTTTCTGATTGACCGCTGTCCGATTGCTACTCGGAATGAACAGGAAGTGACCTGGCAAAACGAGATGATAAAATGCTCATTGTAAAATGGAAAGATTCTGTCCCAAGGCATCTGTCACTTTTTCAATCATAAGTAAATAAACATTTTGAATTTCATACTGATGTTGACCTTTCTCTGTTCCAAGACTGTGGTCTTCAGAAGGGGTCAAGTAGTGCATCTCTTTTTCGTGACTCGTCAGCTCCCAATCCAGTTCGTCCCGCTTGATGTTTTGCGTGTTAATCCAAGTACACATTCCTTTCTCAAGGTTGCACTTAGATCCTAAAACAAAGTCCAATACATAAAACAAGTTTGTAGCATGACTTTATGGGCGGATGATGTATTTTATATTTCATCAAACTTGGAATCAAGAATTCCAAAACAAATAGATTGAGAAACGATAGTTGAACCCACAAACCTTGATTTTGACATGGATGAGCAGAGAGGAAAATATCATCAATTGCAACATGAGTGTCTTTTCCTCCTCTCCCCATGACCTCAAACTGCAGCTGATGAAAAAGAAGTCAACTCATCAGCATTCTTTGAATTATAAATACGATTGCTATTTTGACCATTTTTCTCCAAATTTCTTTCACATAATTCTGATAATATTTTAGCCAAGGGATGGCACACTGCTACTAAGGTGATAACTAAGTGTTTGTGCCATGTTGTACCTTGACACAGTGTCACCATCTGGGTAAAATTTAAGCTCCCTACTGCCTTCTTTCAATGCCTCTCTTGATGTCAAATGACTTTGATGCTAAGATCCGAGGAATATTTACAGAAAATCTTTAAAGTTGTATGCTGTTAAGTTAGAAAATTGTAACAATATTTGAGGAAAAATGAACCTCCGCAATTCATTGGGTGAACATCTGGCATGCCAAGCATGACGATACACGAGATTGCCGCAAATCTCGTGTTGCTCCAGTTCTGTGATTACCGTCCTCAGTGTATCATTCCATTGACAACAAATAAAAAAATGATAGAAAATTCATATAAATAACTGTGTCAAGTGGAAAAGAATAGTTCATAGTGTTTTTTTTTAATATGAAAAGATTGACCTTCAGCCTAAGCAGTAATCCTAAACACAAAAGTGTCACTGTCAATAAAGCCAAGTAGATAAGGGAGATTATTTTGAGGGCAATGTTGAGTTAAACATGTTCGATATCTATTAACTATAAAAAATGTGTGGAGTTAAGTTTGAGGCTAGCTGAGCGATGACACGATGATTGTGTTACTAGGACACAACCTGAAACTCGTCCAATTTACGGGCACAAATAGTCGAGCAAGTGGTTGTATTAAATATTTTACAACATGTTTCCCAAATCCTTCACCACTATAAAACTGACAAGGAAAGTCTGACACTGCAATCAAGTTATCAGATAAGATAATGGTTTAACCTGGGGCTTTATATTTATTCTTCCTCACGTCATCATCTGCTACTGTACTTTTTTGTACTAATGTAATGTATTATAACGGAGAGAGTTAACAAAATGTGATAGAAACGAATTTTAAATTGTAATCGTGTGAATCAGTGAGCAATTAAATAAAAAATAGTGTTGAATCATGTATGATAAATGAAAAATTTGATTGAACAATTCGGAATGAAATCAATCCTTTTCATGACTCTCACATTGGAATTGAATGCGATTTTGAGGGGGTGAAAAATCTCGAAATTAAAAAAACTTGAACATTTGTTGAACAAGAAAGAATGATATCCCGGTTGACATACATTCTCTATATATGCTTAATTCCTGTTTTGTTTATGTTCTGCCATTTGCAGCCCGTTTTCCCCAGTCAGCCACCATATTCAACTTTTATTTTGTAAAAAAATTCAATATGGCTGAAAAGTAGCACATTTAATTCTTGTCTAATTGAATATGTTGGTAAAAAAAGGAGGGGGCTTAAATAACTTTTTTTTTTGGTTTGGTTTCTGCAAACTTTTGCAATGGGGTTCATCGGAAAATTTGATTTCCAAAAACGGGGTCCATGATGTTTGAGAACCCCTGAACAAGACAATACATTTTTTAAAGAAATTGTAAGTGAAGAATGGAAGGCTTGAATGAAAAAAATATTATGTTCAAATTGGGATCATGTGAATCATTGAATAATGAAATAAAAAAAATAGTGTTGAATGACGTATTATATACGAATTTGTGATTTGTTTTGTTAGAAAAATTGGGAATGAAATAATCTCTTTTCATGAATCTCTTATTGGAATTGAATGGGATGGGGGGGCTGAAAATGAGAAAAACTTCAAAATTTGTTGAACAAGAAAGAATGGTAACCCCAGTTGATATAAAATTCTCTGAATATGCTGAAGTTTGAATCAAGTGAATTAGATGAAAAATGTGGAACAAAAATAAAACGAAGGCCTTCAGCCTTCGCACAACAAGATTAATTATATTTTAGGCCAAAAAACTGTGTGTTAATCATTACAGACACATAAAACATGTCTGTCAACTGTGGAAAAAAAACGTAAATAGTGTCATGATCTAACACATTTTATTATGTACTGTACATTATTTGAAAGTTTTCAAAACACGGCTAAGTGTCAAAGTACTGTGTTTCTGAGTTTAACCTGGGATTTGCTCAATGCCAAATGTTCATGCCTGATACCAATACTGCAGCCTCAAGGATCAGCTGATACGAAACTATATCAATTTGATTCATTTTCTTGATACTGACTGAAACACAACAACTGCTGACTAGATGAACTCACAGCTATACGGCAACCATGGCAACAGTTTGTCTGTGCTACGGCATGGTGCTCAAAATGAAGTTGAAGATATTTAATATAGTTTGCGTTCATGAATTGGGAGAGCGGCATTTTAAAAAAAAAAAAAATCCAACATCGATCCACTCATTTCAACCTGAATCATATACAAAACTGATTGTGCGGACCAGATCCCGGGTAAATACCACAACAATCTACCTGCCAGTCCATATTGTTGCTGGAGATATTGGCATTACCATGGCGCCAATCATCTCCCTGGTTCAGGCTGTCAGTAAAGATCTTGACTCTCTCACCCTCCATTGGCTTCATATACACTGACAAATAACCTGCAAACAAATCACATTTACGTTATATTGTTTGTGCATCTGTCTTTAACTCTTGTTGTGTCTGGGGACTTGCCTGGATCTTTGCTTCCCATGTGGTACCAGAAATTTAAGCACTCTGTTTTAGCTACTCCCTGGCGAACAGGCGATGTGAGGGTTGTGGTAGTGCCAGCGGGAAGTATGTTTCCTCCAGTTTTAACCATCATGTAGAAACCTACCATAAACACAGAACATAAGTTCTAAGATGTGAGGAAAATGTCAAACATGAAGCATCCAAAATATCAGTACAGTTCATCTCCATTGCAAAATGCAACCACAATAATAAACATATTGCTTATTTATAACTGTTCTTATCAAATCAATCAAATGAACTCAATTATTTAATTATTTATGTGTACATTTCACTAATGCCATGGCAGTTCAATGTACAGAATGTACAGTCAAGAAAAAAGCTACTTTTTCTTACCCTGTTCTGTCTCCAGAGTGTGATCGATTTTGGGTGACGTCCCTGATGGAATGTGGCCATTTCTATGGACCCATTGAACCTGACCAGAGCTTCTGTAGCCACACTGCTGACCCTCAAAAGAACACAACCTTGGCACAGAGCAAGGACCGTCCACCAGTGCCACATCATCAATGGCCACCTGCCCGTCAAATCCGGAACGTACAGCTTCAAACATTAGCTGTGGGTGGAGTAAATATTCAAGAGTAAGAAAAGAGTGATTAAAAGACAGTAATATTTTTTCCAGCTCTTAAAGCATAGGCCTACCTGATATGTTGTGTACTGCTGCGGTACTGGGCAGTGTGCTTCATGCCACAAGTTGCCATGAGCTCCACTGCGGGTCCACAGCAACTTCTCGTAACCATTTTTATCAAATAATTTCACATTGAGAGCCCCTAAGAGGAGATAATCATGCTTTGGTCTTTTTGAGGTTCAATACAACACAAGTCGGGGTGCCGTATAGGTAAAAAATAACAGGTAAACTTCAATCTTTGCCAAAAACATTCACACCTAAAATCTAAGAGTTTTCTTTCTTATTTTTGCTTGACAGTGAAAATTATGAGTTTTTTTTTTTTTGTCAACATGAGGTTTGTGTGTGTGCGTGTGCATGCACGTGTTTTAGAGAGAGACAGAGAGAGAGAGAGAGAGAGAGAGAGAGAGAGAAAGAGAGAGAGAGAGAGAGCGAGAGAGAGAGAGTGAACGAGAGTGAGTTTTATATACTGTGAGAGACATTTTATGACAAGTGTAAGCAGTTTTATGGTGACTTGGGAGGCTTTTTGGTGTATGCAACAGGTTTTTGGTGGTTTTATGATGAGAATGAGAGATTTTTCAAGATGAGGTATTTTATAAGTGGGGTATTGTTTTGGCACATGTGAGAGGGGTTTTGATGTGGTATGAGTTTTTGTGGAAGTGAAACATTTTCTGGTGTGTGTTTCAAGTCGTACTAAGAGGTTATTTGGTTTGTGTGAGATGCTTTTTGACGAGTGAGAGGGGTTTAGTTTGGGTGAGAGTTTGAAGAGTGAGATTTGCAGTTTTTATGAGGAAGGTTTTTTTAGGTGAATGTGAAATCTTTTTGGTTTAACAGGAAGGTTTTCTTCATGAAATTGTAAACTTCTTGTCTGACAACTTTTTGAGTGTGTGTGAGAGGTCATTTTACGTGTAAGAGGTTTTTCTTTGGGCGTATTTTGTCAGGTGTGAGACATTTATGGTGAACGTAAGGTTTGTAAGGTTGGTGAGATCAAACATATTTTGTGAGTGTGATGTTTTTGGTATGTGTAAGAGTCTTTTGTTAAGGGGGGCTATTTAGGTGAGGGTTGGTTTTTGCTGTGTGAGATGTCACTGAGGGGGGTGTTTTTCTTTGGCCAAGTGTGAAATGTTTTTGTATGAGGTTTTTAGTGAATAATCTATTCTGGTGTTAATTTTTTTGTGAATGAGGGGATGTTTTGAGTGTAAACTTTTATGAGAGATGTTCTATGAACACGAGACCTATTTGTGAGCATGAAATGTCTTTGAGTGAAGAATAGAATTAAATTATATATTTTGTATACATTATACACTAGCTTACAATGCATTGCACTGATGGACGGTGAGACAATGTTGTAGAGGAGACATCCTTTCTGAGTACCTCACCAGTGTTTGGCCCGTAGATTTTATAGAAGAAGGTCAGGCAATGGCTGGTAGGACCTGGTAATAATGGCAATGACAGTAACCGCCCATAAACGCCATGCAGTGAAGAACTCCACATGTTTACCACAAAGCTTTTACCTATCAAGTGGGGTGAGGCAAAAGAAAGACAGGACTTTTAAAATTTCATATGTTGCTTTTTGCTTTTAAAAAAAAACAACCAAATGAGGATTAGTGCAACTGTAACTTTGGATTGCATACATTCTATATGCATAAACAGGATTCTAATATTGGCTCTCTTCCATGTGTATCTGGTAAAATTACATTGTCATTTAGCTTAGTAGAATGAGCGTACCAAGCCCGATGGTGTGGTCCATCCCGTCAAGCAGTGTCCAGTCAAAATTGTCACTGTTGTCCTGGTGCCACCCACACAGTCCATCCTCAAAGTTACATGACACTAACCATACAAAACAAAGCCAAGTATTATGGCAAATGTGTTACAAATCATTATTGTTTGGATCCTTTTGTTAAGAAGGGTTACCTGTAGAAGAAGCTGGAAAATAGTCTGCATGGCAACCACTAAAGTGTACGTTTTTTACTTTAATCTTGGCGGACGGAGACACTTTCACAGCACGAGATTCAAATGCCAGCTGAAAACGATGCTTCCTGGCTCCGATGGACACTTGTGCAGGTTGCCACTCCGCCTCCCCTATTCCTGTCTTTCCACTGAACTCCCATAACTTAGGCTGCACACCCAACATGCTGTCTATCACTCTGACTGATAGGTCACCTGCAGTGAAGAAAATAATGGCGTCCATTCAATGTACTCAATTCATGCTCAGGGAATATAAGAAAACATTTTCGGCAACTGTGAAGTACAGTATACCGATGTGAGCTTGATCTCCGGTGAGCGCAAAATCAAACTGTAAGGTGCAGGCCAGGCCAGATGGGCCCAGGAGGGGGGTTCGTGTCTGTGCCTCAGTCAGATGCTGGCCTGGGGCTTCAGCCACATATAAGTACTCGTCTGCCAAAAATAAAAAGGTGCTTACTGGGTGGCATATAAAACTGTAAATAAACCAATGATCAGTGATGATTTACCTTTTACCGTGGAATTCTGGTGAAGCACCCAACCTTGACCCCCAATGCTTGTGTCTGTCCAGCCAGAGCTGCCTTTACTATATGAGAAGTCCCCTGTGACACAAAAATGTACATTAGCATGATGATTCTATTTATTAAGTCTTGAATCTTCAAGTTTTTACAAATTATGCGATATGTCATCGAGTAATAGAGGTGGAGGTAACTAGGAGGATGAAAGTTAGTTATGTAAAATAATAATAATTGCAAGGGTGTGCACATTATCTGCAGACGATGATTACACAATTCTGTTAGGTGACACATTAATGTTCCTTTTCAATAGACAAGTTTGTCCAAGATCAAAGCAATAGAAGTGCTTAGACTAGTTTAGTTTGCACAAGAAAATGTGAGCAAACAAATTCCTTCATCTCACCACATACGGCTTCATCTTCAGCTCCCTCGCAGTCAGGTTCAAAGTCACACATTTTTTCAGGCTTCGTGCAAAGGTTCTTGGGAGATTTAGGGAATTTTCCCAACCAAATTATTTCTGACAAGAAAATGTTTGAATGCAGACTAGTTCGGCTAATAAGACGTTATTTGATTAAGTGGGACAACAAAATACTTTTTTGTCATCATTACCATTCGATCGCCGGCAGTCAGGAGACAACACAATGTTGTCAATCGCGACACCTCCATATGCAAGATCCCTGATTGCTGCCATTATAAGAATCTGGAAGATGTGAGAATGAGACAAGAAATAAACATGAAGAAGTATTCTGAATAAGCAACAGTATTATTTTAAACAAATACTGTACTGTAAATACGAGACAGATTATCTGAAAATGCTATTTCCCAAGGTGCCGCGTCCTTGCAACAAAAGTGATTCGTCCAAAAAATACCATTCCATCCTTTTGAGTAAAGGAGGCTTTATGATAAACACTCACTTGAAAAGTAGAATTGTTGACAATTTCCACTTCAGCCTTTACCCAAACATCACCCAGCGCTCCGCCCCTCTTCCAGACTGGTGTGATCATCTTATCAGCCACCAGTACCGTCAGTCCACCTGACCTCGGCCCAAACTGGTGTGTGTACATGACCATCTATAGCAGGAATTTGACAGAGGTGGCTCAAATTATGTGAATGTAAAAATAAATAAATACATTTTTTTAAAAAGCCACTGAAGAGAACATGTGGGCTTGCCTTGCAAGGTTGAGAACTAATGGTGGGTTCTAGGCGAGGACTTTGGAAAGCAGCCCAATCCATTCTGAGGCCTCCATCAGGAACAGTTACATACAAAAAGTGACCTGCAATGCTCAATAACTTTAATTCCACTAGATTTTCAAGGGGCCATTATTGTTGTTAAAAAGCGCACCAATTAATTAGCACATGACATCTTGGAGCAAAAACAGTTGGCAAATAAATTAGAATTGGCAGTACCTGAGACACTGTTATTGGAATAATCTCGTCCCGGTCCTTTCAGAGGATCTGTGATGGAGATTTTTTCTTGACTTGTTCTTACCCATGTTAGATTGGAAAGTGACCTGAGGTCCCAATCACACAAATCATTCTCAAAGTCACAGCGCTGATATCCCTCTGCGCACACACACACAAAATTAGACACCATTTTTTAAAAATGCTGATCCATTTGTATTTATACAGTTACCTGCTGCATGATGTGTTGCAGAACAATAAAATCACCGTTTTTTTTAAAGCCACAAGGCAAACTGGAGTCAATCTTAGCTTTCTTAGCAATCTTATTTTTGGCTGAGCAGATTTTAAATTTTAATCTCTAACCATACTCGTTCTGTATGCTGAATAAATCCATTTTCATGCATCGGACTTCTTGTTCTTGGGTTACTGGGTTTTGGAAAATAAATGTCAATCCCACCCTTACAGTGGACAATGATTGTCTGCCATTATGTTTGACATAACCTGAAAGGCTCATGTTGCGGGTGGGACGGCAAGTTCAGGAAAGAAGGAACACGTGAAAATGGGGGTGCATGTCAATCAGTCAATCAAGCGATCAATATACAGTAAATACATTATCCTTTAAAAGGATATCATTTATCCTTTGACAAAGAGGGCGCTCTTTCTAAGATGGTGGTGCTTGCTAGCCACTGAAGTAGCTAAAGTTTAGTCTACCACATAAATGCAAAGCACACAACCGGGACTCCAGCCACAGCTAATGACAACAACAAAATGCAAATGTAGTGAGCAAAGCTCTATTATTATTATTATTATTTATTATTATTGTTGTTATTATTATTAATATTTTTATTATTATGTAAACGTGGCAGGGAAGTGAAAATGATGACCAAACCCCTACAACCTACAACATGATACATTCTGAAGCGTCTGCCGAAGGGTAAGAAAACATTTTCCGAATGTAAAATGTACCTTGTTGACAGTTGGCCAAGCACTGGCTTGTTGTGTATGGAAAAGTTGCTAAATGCCACAAGAATCTGTAGATAAGTGTGTAATGAAATGCTGGGATGCCATTTCATCTTATTGCTACCATTCCTATACCCACTGCCATTTTTTGAAAAGCTGTGGGAGTCATTGTCCCAACAGGAATGAAAGTGTTAAGCTATTCAATGGTGTTTCTTTCTTAAGAGAAGTCATGGGACCAATTTCTTTGTGTCTGATGTGTTAGTGGAGTGCGCTGCTCTACCAGTAAGTCTTTTGTATGTGATTACTCACCACAGTTTTCCTCATCTGTCCAGTCGCCACAGTCATCTGTGCCATCACATACCTGACGTTGGTCCACACAGCCCCCACGCTTACACTCCCGCATTTCGGCTGGACACTCTTTGCCAGGTTGTGTCACTTGAGAAGGAAGAAGTGGGGGGGGGGGACGACAAATTCACTGTTCTACTGTGCAGTGCATTTTTAAGTGCACTGCCACTGATATAAAAGCAATAGAGATATTTGGATGCTTACTGGGCAAAGCACAGTCCAGAAACTCCATCTGGTCTACAGCAACATCTCCTCTTCTACCCTCAAAGCGGTTTGAGTAAAGATGAACATGAAAGGGTGAGGCGATACGGCCCAGAAAGATGGTGGCCTCCTTCCACCCTCGAATGCTAGTGGCTTCAGGCCGCCACACGATGGACTTTTCGGAGTCTTGGTGAAGGACAGACGCAAACAGGGGAGAGGAGCCAAGTCCAGTTTCACCTATGGGGACGCCACATTTGTACCTGAGCTCTGGTGTTATCATATCACAAACATCATCATGTGCTGCAGTTAAATTCATTATCAATTGTTTTGAGAAAATACACTTGATGACCTGAATCCCACAGGAAATATCTCAAACGAAGGCGACATGTTGGTGAAGACTCTTGCATCTTTGGTGACGCAAGGACTGCAGTTTTGAAACCTGCGGACTTAACCTCTGTCACACCCATAAACCAACCTGTGTTTACACAAACGAAAAGTACACATTATATATATATATATATATATATATATATATATATATATATATATATATATATATATATATATATATATATATATATATATATATATATATATATATATATATATATATATACATTCTTATGCTAATTATGGTAATGGGCAAATGGGAGGGAGGGTGAAAGCGGACAGAGTCAGTTGGGTGTTATCAGCCAGAGGAGTTGCTTACAGCAGCTTTTGCTAACCAAGGTTGTACCACATTATTTTAATTAAAAGAAGCAAGCAGACCGAACCAACGACTGAATCCATTCATCCATGTTTACAAATGGGCATTAAGATGAGATTTATTCTGTGTAAAGAATTTTTCAAGTGCACCGGTTTGTATTGTTTATTTATCTGTAATCTTATTTGAAATAGCTGCTTTTAATCTGTCTGTCTTTAATCTTAAATCTGCGCTGTAATTCCTGTTTGTCATTTGGATCTTAGCGGTGTTCATGTTAACCAAGATTGTTTCTTTGTTGGTTTTAACAAAAGAACAAACAGACTGAGCCAACATTTGAGTCCATCCTTGCTCACACGCAAGGGGCATTAAGATGACATTTATTTGGTGTTAAGAATTCTTCAAGCGCTTTAGTTCTTAATGTTCAGTTCTTAACGTCATTACGTGACTGCGATTAAAATGCGTTGCTTTTTTCGCCGTCCATATAGTCGATCTGAAACAAGCGTGATTTATTTGCCCAATGAGTTAATATTTTCTTAAAAATTTGAATAATTTTGAAATGTGTCAAAATACATTTTGTGTCTACAATTGCATGCTAATGAGGTTATGAAGCCATCAAAGCTAAAGTGGCATTTTATTTTATAATTCTGTTTGCTGCTAAATAATTGGAAATTGACCCAAATTGTTTTAAGGAGGTGCACAATTATTATTATTATTATTATTATTATTATTATTATTATTATTATTATTATTATTATTATTATTATTATTATTATTATTATTATTATTATTATTATTATTGTTGTTGTTGTTGTTGTTGTGGTGGTGGTGGTGGTTGTTGGTGTTGTTGTTGTTATTATTATTATTATTTAGGTTTGGAAAATTTTCTTGGTAAAAGGGGTCCCTGGCTCCAAAGGTTTTCAGAAGCCCTGGCTTAAAACAACACTTTTTGAGAGGAAAATTTAACATTAGAAGCTTGATGTGAAAGACTGCGGAGCTGATCAAACACACCTCAAAATTACTCCGTCATTTTACAGGAGCTGGTTTTGCCAAAAGGCTTGTTACATGCAGCCATCTAATAATTTCACTTTGTTGCCTCCTTTATCAAATGTCAGGACTCAGGATCTAATACAGTGGCTTAAGACAGTTAAGCCTAAATAAATATGCATTTTTCACATTGAATACATTGAGCTTGCTAAATCACACACAGTGTTCAGGTCAAAAGTTTGACTTGAACTCAGGTATTGTCTTTAAGAAAACAAAATACATAACAAAAAAAAAAGAGATTCATTTACTGCCTAAGCTGAACTATTAATTTGTAATGCAATTCAATGCCAGCCTTATCAGCCTTTTAACATGTTCTTAAATCTGCTGGATCACCATCAGTGAAAGGCAAAAACAGGGTTTCATTTTTTTGTTTTTATTACTTTTTTGAAATGTATTTAATAATCGCTACTTGCATCAAATAATTGCAATGCCTATTTGCCATTGTAGCGGTGTACTGAGTGACAAATACTGAGAGCTGTAGTTGTGTAAAATTGACTTGTCTTTTACTGAGAGCTAGGTCAAGAACTGTATCGTGGTTTAAAACACTGCAAAAGTTTGAAACTTAATCAGGTGTACTGGATGTTGCGCCTAAGTGAGTTTTTACTTCTTCCTCTGCTTCTCTCATGACGAAGTGGAATACAGTACAGTGCTTGGGGTTACACTGATGTGTTTTCAAGTGACATCAAGCGACATTGATGCAAACAATACCTGAAGCAGTCCCAGTGGTAAAGTCTGAGGATGGCCCACTATCCGGCAGCGTGTCACCTCTCTGACGCCGTTCCCACTTGTATCCTTCATTCAAGGACTGGTCCTTCCATCCACATATACCTGTGTCCTCAAAGTCACACTGGAATCCCTTTCCACTGTAACCTTGAAAGGAATAAACAGTCGCTTCAATAATATTCATACTAATTCCAATAAATAGTCAATGCAGATAAAAAAAAAACATCTTTATTTGTTGAGAAAACAAATAAACTATTTAAAAATAAATTAATTAATTAAAAAAACATTCTCTGAGGTTACTGTACTTCAAAACTGTAATGCATTAGTTATTACTACCATTTCAAAGTAATTAATTTCAATACAATATTACTGTATTTGAAATGTAATGCATTACACTACTATTGCATTACTTTTATATTACTCTCAGCACCATAACTGGAAATTCAGATATGATGTTACGCTCATTAAACATCCAGTGGAAGGTTGATTTGAGTCTTGAGTCAGTGCAAATCATTTATGTAATCTGTACTGTATTGTTAACCTTTAAAGACAGGAAACAAAATCTTGTTTGTTTTTTTTGTATTTTAATCCCTTAATAACTTCCCCTCACAGCATAGTGATGCATTGTTTATGCCATAGGCAAAAACAGTTCGCGCATTTCACAATTTCAATGTTAATACTTAAATTCAAGTTCAGTTGGCTAGGTTAGGGACATGTTTAAAAAATAGATAGTTTTTGTGGGGCCAACGTTAGCGTCTAGCCTTCATTATTGTTAAGGTGTGTTTTGTATGCTTCATCTTGATTACCATTGACCAGAACTATTTATAGAGCTTTATTAATAGCAATTGTACAGTGAAAATTAGCGTTAGCTTACCTTGTCATTATTGCTATTCGGTATCTTGCTTACAAGGTTTCCAAGTTCTTTTGAATCCACTGTGGAAAGCTGCAACGTTTCTCCTAACGAATCTTCTAACCTCTTGATGTTGAAGTGTCATCGCTCAGCAAGAAAGCACAATCCTCACCGTGTTTTCTTTTCGCTAACTTCATGTTACTATGGCACCGCTCTGATTGGTTTGTCAAATTCTTGGTCCTATTTCACGAAGTGGACAGCTCTTTAGGTGTCACGCACAAAGTGCACCTAACGATTATATTTTTCTTTATCTCTGATGAATTGAAAGTAATGGTTGCATGTTGATCTTGTGTACTTGTCCACATTCAACCTGACGTTTCATCTCAGGTGTAATGGATCAGCAAGTAAACATTTTGCCCTTGACTTTTCTCCTCTAATCTTGCTGTGTTTTTGGAGAATTTGGGGGGGGGAACATCACTTTCAGGCTAAAAATGCATTGTAATGCATTATTTTGCTTTCATTTGTAATGAATACATTACTATTCTTTGTGTGTAATATATTACATTTCAGCGTTACAGTAAAAAGTAATGCATTACTCCCAACACCGCTGGCAACAACACAATATTATAACGGCTTGAAGATTCTGTGCTCGATATATATATATATATATATATATATATATATATATATATATATATATATATATATATATATATATATATATATATATATATATATATACACACACACACACACACACACACACACACACACACACACCATAATTGACTGGATCATTTCTCACAGAAATTCAAATGGGATAATTTCCAGTTCAATCTTGAGCCTGAATGAGAATGATTGGATGAAGTTTGAATGTCAAGAACCATACCACAGTCCTGCTCATCATTGCAATCCAAACAGTCACACACAAAGTCGCATTTCCTCTCAGGGCTGAGACATGGATGAGAAACAGCTGTGTTAAAGAAAAAAAAGGGCATAAATTCAACTGGTTCTGCAGTGGATGCTGAGAATTTGACAGTCAATACGCAGGAGTCGGAATTGTCCATATATGTGTTTTAGCTAAAAGAAAACATCTAAAATAGCTTCCAGGATCAATGATCAATAAGATTTCACAAAATGTTACATTATTTAAAAATAATTACTATTTATTCATACACATTTTTCATATCTTATCAGATTCCATTACTGTCAGGGTTTATAGCACAGTTCTTTGCAGAAAGCTCAAAGGCCAGAAAGAAAGTAATCAGGTTAATGTGCAAAAATTGCCACCTGTCCATTCAAAGGTCTCTAAATCAGATGTTATAACCTTCTCAGACTGAAATTGTGTTTTAGTTTTTTCAACTTCTGAGTTAAAAAAAAGACTCATAAAATATTCATGTAGTGACATTCCAGAAACCCTCTTTGACTCAAATTGAGTTTTACGACTTTTTTTAAACTTCTTACTTTAAAAAGAAGGCTCATAAAAAAATTGTGCCGAATAATCCTTTCATTATTGCAAATCTGCAACAGCTGTCTTGAGAGGGTTAAGAACCACATTGGGAAAACATAAATTCTGCGTTTATGATTTTGGATTTTATAAAGTACTTACTCACTGTTTTATCCTATACAGTTGATTTTCTGAGATGTTGGTGAGTTTCTCTCCTTTACTTACAAAATAAAACTATTCTACTTTTGACTTCGATGTCAGACATAGATCAAATTATCAATAACTTAACATAACCACATAATTGTGGTTGCATAGTGTAGCAACAGAGGCACACTAGCAACACGGAACTGTTTATGATAATGACAATAGCCAGTTGGCCTTTTGTGAAGTAGAACAATATTTCAATATACGGAAGAAATTTGGTATGAAGTGAACTGAAATACACAAACATTTGTTCATATTGTTGTATGGATGTCACTAAAGACAAACACTTATAATAAGAAAAAAAACATTAACAGACAACTGTCAAAATCAGGTTAGGTCAGAGTAGACTCCTCACTGCATGACCCTTGTATGGCTCTATCCAGCTCAAAGTAAGTTGAAAGAGACAGCTTAAGTATGAAAAGAAATATTGTCTTACTAGTTTACAAATAGTCTGGGGCTGTTTCCAAGGAATATTCAAAGGGGCTGAAAGAATAGGGACGTAAAGTTATCTTAAACTCACAAAATGATATTATCGTGCTATGAACCACGAGCCAATAATTATCAATATATTGTGGGTTGGAAATGCCTCTACACTTTATAAAAACTGACAATATTAAAGCTCAATATAAGGCAATGATGTGTTTTGTGCATTGTAACAGCAGAAATTAGCTTTGTTAGTCATTTTATTATAATGTGTTCCTATTGACGAAGCTGGAAAAGTATTATGATTGATGAAGTTCACAATATGATCAGTTGAACTGGGCAAATAGCAATTTGTTTTTGACGCAGATATTGTAATTTTAATGTCATGTCACCGAAGATATCGTGACCATTTTAATATGTACAATATCACGTTTATGTTATTTCTACCAGACGAAACTTGCAAACGCCAAAGTGCCTGGGAACAAACGCCTTGAAAAATTAAAGCAATTGGAAGCTGAATTTTGGGCCCCCAAACATTTTTAACTTACCAAATCTGGGCCTCAGTAAAATGTTTAGACACCTCGGTATTAGAGCACATGGCTCAAAAACAAATACACTTTGTGAAGCATTTTACTTAAGCTCCTCTTTACTTACCCAAATGCAGAATCAAAGACAAGGTAAGGGCTCGAGTTTTCATTTGTAGAATCCCAGTCCACGGCCCCCACATCTTGGCAGCTCCGAGCGCAATCTGACTGGCGTCTCCTGAGCCTGACTTTTACCTTCTTTTACTTATTGCCATTCTTCCTAAAAGATAACAACTGGACTTTAAGTTCTCCCAGCATGCAACTCCATTATAAATATCACCACAGTGTACTAAAGCACGGTGACAAATGAATGTGCGGAAATTTCCCATAGAGCACATACACGTAAACTTGTGATCACAACTTGCACATTTATACAGTAACTTGTCATGGCTAGAATGCCATTTAGTTTGGGGATTGGCATAATTTACTCAAACCATTTTTTTCAAGGGTGAGCTATGTATGAAATGTTGGATGAGGATAAAACCCTCAGTGTTGGTAAAAGTAAAAAAAATAAATAAAAAAAATGTATTTTGAGATACTTGTCATCAGTCAAGCAACATAATTAAGGCTAGGTAGACTGCCGATTGAGTCGCTTCAAATTATATTCCAGGACTATTTTGGACGAAATGTTCCTTCTGATTCTGCTTCTTCTGTCAGAATGAGTATCTTAAAGCATTTATACATTTTATACTATAGCCAGGGTTTATATACTAACACCAACAACATTGAGCACATCTGTGCATAAAAGCACAAGAGAATGTTTTATTGTTTTACTGATTGCCAAACCAGTTTAGGCAGCATCATTCATTATGAAACTATGGAGACAATTGAAAAGATTACAGAACACGTTTTGTCCTTGAGGCCTTTCCAGCAGAACCTCGATGGTGCATGTAAGGTCAGACACTGCATGAAAAATAATCCAATATGGAAATACATAGTTTGAACAATGATTATGAGAACCTTTGAGAAGTGAAAAGGAGAAATATCTCAACAAGAAAAGATTGTAACTAAATCCATGGACGTACTGTTTATTTTTTACATTAAATAAGCACTGTCATTATTTTTTTTTACTTATTAAATCATAAGAAACCCCATTTCGCAGTGTGTCAATTTATTTTGATATGAACTCATGTTTCCAAATGAACACCATACAATGAGATTCAATAACAAAGCTGTATCAAAATTTCTGCCTTGTCCAACAGTTAAATGCTATGTATGTACGTAGTATGGTTATAACAATATGTTCAATATTTACAAGTTTGTAGCGAAATGGAAAAAGTGAGGGGAAAAAAAACACCTTAAAATGGCAATAAAATAAATTCTGAAAATTTTAGTAGTATTTTATTGAATAATCTATTTCCTAATTTGATCTTTCGATGCCCCAACAAATAAAGTCATCACTGCCAAACAATGTGACCAAAAATGGCAGCGACAGCGACTAGTGGTATATGAAAAACATACATAATAATACAGGAGGGAATTATGGTATGGAAAGTCTATAATGGTGGTGTTCAAGTCAATTTAAGCAGTTATGTACTTATAATGTAATATTTTGTTGCAGTCCATTTCAGTATCCTTCGTTATCCCAGGTCACCTCATATTCCGGATATTGAACTTTCAGTTTCTCCGTGGTTATTGCATGGTTTGCTCTTCCGAACCCCTAAAAGGGAAAGCGTCACAGAAATTGTCAGTTGCAATTGTTAACTCTACTGTTTGCCAATATTTGAAGTGAACGTGACAGTGTGCTTAAGTGAACACTCACCACAGAGTAGCCGTAAACATGGATCTTCTTAGCCTGGGCATCATGTCTGATCCTTCCCCCTCCCACACACTCACAGTCCAGGAGTCCATCCTTTTCCAACTCCTCAGAAACCTTATCGTAGATATCCCCTGACAAGCAAAAAGAAATGATTTCATGTAAATATGTGCACTAAAAAAGTTTAATGTTTATGAATACATTAAGCACTTATTATACGGAATTCATTAACAGTCACGGGGATGGAATTACGTATTTTCTAACCGCACTGTTTGTTTACCATTACACACATTTGATGCGGTTTAATTCCAGCTGGTGCTTATTTGTTTTTATCTTTTTTTTTTTATATCAGATGGTAGTTCATGTCCAGGTTGCGCAGTTTGTGGTGTTGTGGCGCCATCTCACGTTACGCAACTGTGGCATGCGACGTAGATTGTGTGTGTGTGTGTGTGTGTGTGTATTTGTGTGTGTGTTTCAAGCTAAGTAACTTGACTTGCGTAACGTGAATGTGAAACCGAGTTTTGATGACAGAATTCTGAACTGTAGTATGCAGTAACGGAAATAGTCACACTGAACTCGTGTTTTTTTTTAATTCATTATTACCGTTCTTCATAATTGTGGAACTCACCGTGGAACTCTGCCCAGCCATATCCACGGACTATATCTACTTCCGAGTCATCTCCTTCCTCCCGGCTGTGGACTCTGATGAGGACGTACTTAAAGACACCTGAGGGATCGATGTCTGCCTGAGAAATATTTACCATGCGGGCAGCCGCTTTTGTTTGGGTGCACATCTCTACGCAACTTAAGGTCCACACGAGCAAGAAAACTAGCAAACTACGGTTTCCTACTTTGACTGCAAATTCCGTTTTGGCCTGTATAAATGCGTGAACAAGCAAGGAAATGTTTATTTACATGGCTACGGGGTACAATTTTCCGTATTCACTCACTTCCGATATTGCCAAACTACTTCCGTTCAACGCTATTCAAAATATTTGTAAATTGTTTACTATATCAAAATAACTTGAGCGGTATTTGGATGCTTAACAACTAATTTCAACGCGTTGCATCATCGTCTATCACTTGAAAAATTACAAAAAGTAACTTGTTGTAAAAAAGCGTATAACAACACTTACGCGCTCAAGTTATATATTTTTTAATTTGGAAAGGAACGGAGCCAGAACAGCTAGTTCCTCCAGCCGTAGCTTTTTATTTATTTGTTTATTTATTTTAAGAAAATCTTTATTAAGGCAAACAAAACCAGCACCCCCCCCCCCCCCCATATGTTACAATTATAAAAATTATAAAAATATGCCATCAATTACACAAGTGTGATTACTTTATTTTGATTCAAATGAATAAATCACATTCAACATCATTTCAATTGACTCCACTATAAAATGTATGTTACTTAAACACATGGTAAGTGACATATAGAAAGCCCACAGCAGAGTACTGACAAAACAAAATAATTGCAGTTTACCTGAAAATGTCCTTATTATAACTGTAAAACAGAAATAGCACCTCTATCTGCAAAGAACTAAAATAAAGGCCAATATTTTACTGAACCAATGTGGTGTTACGTTTCAAAACACATTTACAATTGTGTTCTTTCTGTATTACATTAATTGAATAGAACTTTTGCAGTATGTATTCTACTGTGTTGTCCATCACACATTCTGTATACAGTATCAGTGAAATTAAATGAATACATTTGGAGTATGATACATAATAAGTCACTTTATAGGAAAGTTTGACATCCTTACAAAAGCATGAGCTCAAAATTTTTTCAACACTTCACATTCTTATTTAAATCCAGGGTAATATACAAGGCGCATACAGTGTAAACTGTACAACAGTCAATATTTTTTTTGATGGCACTGTGCGCCATTGCAGGTCTAGATAGCTCTGTCATTGTGTCTTCTCTTTTTCCACTCAAAGAATCGAAACGTGATGAAGACCAGGACGGTGACTAAGAGCAGCACAAAAAGAACTGTAAGGCTTTCCCATACTCCTGGTGCTAATGCCTTCCATGTTCGAACTTTTTCTGACGGCAGCAAATTACTCAGGCTCAACATGTAGCCCAAAGCCCACCCAACTGAGGCGTCACCAGCCTGCAGGAGCAAACACAAAATGTGATTGGAACATACGCCTACAATTTCTTTGGTAAAAAAAAAAAATAATAATCTAGGATACACTCGATTGTTAAAGCTTTTCACCTTCTTCTTGAAAGAAATGTGTGAGAATGATTTTTCGTCAAAGCTGTAGCCTTTGAGGAGGAGAACCTTGACAAACACAGTGGAGGCACAATAGTCCCGCAGGCGAGATGCTTGATCTGGAGCAAGCTCCAGCATCTAAATGAATGCGTTAAAAAAATAAAAAATAAAATAAGCTGCACATTAGTGTGAATTTAACATAGCAAGCAAAAATGATGCCATTTACAGAAGAAACAACATTATTAGTTATTATCACATTATACAAAATGTGCAATTGTGCATGTATACTATTATAAGACACAGTCAACCACAAATGAACTATTTTAAAAATATATAATACCTGAGTGTAACTCATCTGGCACACTATTTTAGCAGCCTCCTCCATTTGTTCAGGAGTGCTCACTGTGATACCAGTGATGCGCTGCAGGAAGGAATGAATGTAGAAGAAGGCCGAAAATGCCTGTTTAAGAAAACAAGTGACATATTTGCATGTGCACTGAGAGGACGCATCCACTTAAAATCAATGTATTTCAATGGTAATGTGTGTTTATTCTTTTCAAGAGCAAACATTACCAAATTCTTACCATGAAGCTGCCGGTCACATTGGGCTGAAAGACTTTATCAAAGGAGCAGTGAGAAAAGGGGCATCTGTCGAAGGAGAAAATCTCTGACACATTGCCCACACATTGCTCATAATGTCCACTGCCTTGTATGAGCAGCAAGTCTTGCGCTTTATAGGTGCTCGGTTTGTACTTGGATGTACATGGAGAGCTGAATATACTGTCCAGATTAACTTTAACCGAAGAGTCTGCTGGATGGCATGGGTGAGTGACTGATACGGAATAACCCTGAGACTGAAAGCAAAAAAGAGAGAAAGATGGATGAAAAACGTTTCACATTTCTTGACATTTCACATTCAAGATTCAAGAGTTTTATTGCTGTATGCATAGTAATTCTACACAAAGAAATTTTTATTCTGTTCACTTCTCGGAGCAGACTACATTCTATAATCGAGCAAATAATAAAGTAAAAAAACAAAAATACAGCAATAGAGCAATAAGGGCAATAATAATGAACAACTAAGAATAAAAAAGAGAAAGAAAAAGAATAAAAAGAATGGAGCAGATTGGGTGAAAAGACATAAGGAAGATAGGGTAAATTATCATGTAGTGCAAAATACTATACAGCAACAAACACTGGTATGGTGATTTCTGGATTTTTGAGCACACGAGTATGAACCTGACTTTAAAAGGACAATGTGTAAGATTTAGACCATTTTTCATTAAAAACGAATAATTAAATGATTATAAATTTCAAAATCTTGCAAATAAATGTGTTCTTAACAACCAACAGTATGTTTTAAATATAATCGTAAGTCTACACTGGTAAATGGAGCACATCTAGACAATGGTCAATGCAGCCCCCCCCCCCGCTGTCCGTAATGAAAAACAGTCTAAATCTCACACATTGTCCCTTTAAAGAAGAAAAACAGTGTGTAGTACAACATTTGTAAATACAATATCTAGGCCGCATAGGATTCTAAACAGATACTAAGCAGATAACCACATTCTAACATTGTTTATCTATGCGGGTAAATGTCACACTGAGAGATTTTTTTTTTTTACTTTTAACATGCCTTTGTAAGTCGCCTTTCAAATGCAAATTTTTCTTTGTACCCATGCTTTATTCAGTCCCCTGGTTAGGCTTCAAAGGATGTGATAAAAGCATCCTTTTTTGTCTCGAAATGATGGTAATATCCACTGCACAAGTAATCCATTTAGATGTGATGTGCTGTCACAAAATCAAGCGTACTTGCTCACAGCAACAAACATTGGTACTGTAATTTCTGGATTTTTGAGCACACGAGTATGGGCCGTCTGTGTTGAACTTCTGAGTTCAACAAACTCAAAAGATGAGTTTTGAGTTCATGACAAAAGACATACTGTAATTTGGATAATGTCAATTTTGAGATTTCTCCAAAAATAATCTCCCTAAGATCCCTATTTTCATTTCACAACAGCATAAAAGTTCAGATTTCAGTCAAAGTTTATGAAAATACCTTTTTCGGACTGTGTCAGAATTATAAGATGCAACATCAAAAATGTAACTGAAAATCCATTTTTGTAATGAACGCAGGTTGTAACATAAGATATTTATTTAAGATATTGAGGCCAAAGAACCATTTTTTCAACCAATTTCTGTTGCGAAAACAAAATTCCTCAGATTAAACTTCCTGAATGTTTGCACTCATTTTTTCTCCCTAAAAAACTGGTTGCTTTGGATTTTATACATATGCTCAAACTTTAAATGTGTTTTACTCAAACTAGGGATTTCATCTAAAGCAGTGGTTCTTAACCTGGGTTCGATCGAACCTAGGGGTTTGTTGACTCAGTCTCGGGGGTTCGGTGGAGCCTCCGCCACAGAGGTTCACCCCTCAGTCCAGTCTGCAGTTAGTGGGCACAGTCATTGAAAGCGTCCTGCTCTGAGATTTCCTACCATGCACTGTGTTAGTTTTGCTATTTGAACAAGGTGATATTAATGCACAATTCATTTTGTGCATCAGTAAAAAAAAAAATAAAAAAATCACATTTTATTTTTTACCAAAGAAGGGTTCGGTAAATGAGCATATGAAACTGGTGGGGTTCGGTGCCTCCAACAAGGTTAAGAACCACTGATCTAAAACAACATTCAGATTGTAATTTCGTCAGTTTTGAGCAACCCCCATGAATGAAATGTCATTTTAAAGGGAACTGTGTAGGATTAGAATATATAGATGTCTCAATTTTTATTTAATGAGACATAAGCCTGAGTTTGTGAAAACATGTGACATATATGATGATGTAAATTGGAATTACAGTATGTCATCTAAAAACATGCTTTATCTCAATATCTGTTGTTTTTTTTTTAATAGATAATGCAACATTGTGCTTATATTTCAGCTGCAATCAAATGAAGTACCTTGACAATGTGGGCCAGCAGCCTCTTGAGGACCTGATCCTGCCCGTAGCAGAGGAAGCTGTGTGTGTAAAGAGAGTACTCTTGACCATACAGACGTAGCTTCATCATGTCCTTCTCATCCTCCACTCGCTGCCGAGTCACAAATGTTATCTGGGTGGAAGCACCACCGAAATCGAGGGCCCCGACTGTGGGCCTTCCTGAGTTGAGCCACTGCCCTACAAAACCGTACTGGAAAGGAATGACAGTAAAACATCAATTTAGTGTTCTCTATCTAAAAAGTGATGTTTTTCAAACAACAATGACAGTTGTAGCACTTTCATTGTCCACCAATACAGACATTACAGTGGCCCGGAAGTGCAAATTACACAAAAAAAAAAAACAAACAAAAAAACTAAGCAAACAAAATGGTAAGGGAATGCAAGAAAAAAAGAGCATGCAAGAAAAAAGGAGCACGTAAGAAAAAGAGCACACAAGAAAAAAAAACACTCAAGAAAAAAGGAGCAGTGTGACAAGAATGAAATTCTTTCCTTTGATAAGGATATCCGCAATGATTTCACCATTACCTTGATGAAATTCTCTAGGAGGTAGTTGACAGTGACCCAGCCATATGCTCCCTCCTCTTGACCAGACAGAATGGCGGCCCCCTGGTAGCTGAAAGGGTATGACTGGATTTTACGGCCAACTTCTTGTAGAATTTGAGTTGACTGCTCCGGATTGGAAATGCTAGGAGGGAGAAACAAAAAACATTTGGGGTATCTGCTATATTCAATAAACAATCTGATACGATATACTTCAAAAATAGAGATATACTTTTTTTTTAATCGGAACTTCAATTGTCAAAAGTTATAAAGGGTTTCACCATAACTCATTTGCATCATAGGAATGTGCAGCATTTTGATGCCAACATTGATGATACAATACCGAACAAAAGTTGACACAATGCAGTAGATTTACTGTATGTGTCATCAATTCACCCTTCTATTCACCCATCCATTCATCCATCCATCCATCCATCCATCCATCCATCCATCCATCCATCCATCCATCCATCCTTGCGTGCTCAGTCAATCTCAGGGCACACACAGACAAACAAACAACAATCACACACTGACTCACTGCAGAAGCCTCATGCCAGCTGTGGCACCCAGGTACACAGGTGTAACTGTGTGTCTGTGCGCAGGGACGTCGTGCGCCGCCTGGTCTAGACACACTTCCAAACTTTGACCTGCTGCTCCCTCTTGGCCTGCATAGCTGGATATCCCACCCCCTAAAAGAGGAAAACGCTCATCATGACATGATTTATGTTTTGGCTTGAGCATGTTATCATATATATCAGTATATGAAGTACCTGGAAAAAAATACTGTTAAGGTACTGGTTCTTGATTGAAGGAGACATAATTTGTAAACGAGACAAAAAGTCACTCATACCAGTTATTAAGCAGCACCTAGGTAATGATAAATTTAGTCTGAACACCAATTAAAATGAAATTATCTATGGTAGTTTCATTTTAAGAATTATGACTTAATGAATGATATGCCATTTAGTTAGTTAAATAACAGACAGTATACAGAAAATGCTCATTATAATAAATATGACAACATTAAAAGTCGAAGAGAATTTTTTTTTAAAGCCTTTTCTTTCTAGTTTTGCCCTCTAAACAATAGGCCAAGACCAAGACTAGGCTTGGTCAAGTAGTATAGAATGTGGACAAGTAGTATAGAAAACGTTTGGATGTAAATAATCAAGTGAAACCTACCCTTCGCATGGCATTCACTGTGCTGGGTGACCACACCGGTGCCATTTTGCTTGTCTGCAGGCCACTTGTATACAAATAAGGATGTGTGTGAGGATCCGGCATCCAAAACAATTCCGTACTACAAGATAGTGGGAAACAAATAAGTGGTTAAACACTGGTACATGCTGTTCGATTGTACGGCCCACAAAAACGGGTAGTTTGTAGTTTAGATTCGAGATGTGTATTTTGTGACACATATCCACATACAGTACAGTATATAAAAAGAAACACCCTTTGTAGCCTTTATTGTGCACAATCAGCAGACATTTGAGATGACATTTGAAGCGGTCAGGGTATACCCAAAACTAAAATAGGTTAGGTACTGTATCGCTCTGTCTCGCAATCCCCCTTTGAAATGCAAAACAAACTTAACTACTTCATGACAAACGCGTTATCTGAAGGTGAGTCAAACCAGACAAAACATCATAAAATTAAAAGTTAAATTAAAAATTTCGTACAACCTGAGTAATTTAGTTGAATTACACATTGTATGACCCCACTTATGTTTAGATCTTCCACTGTATTCTGTTTAATCAAATATTATATTATAACTGACATTATATTGACAATAATAAATACACGCTCATAAGTAAGGCACCAACATAAGACTATTTCTACAAGCATAGGACAACAAGCAAATGTTTATTTCTTTTTACAAGTCATTCAGGGTACATAGATACGGTGAAAAGCAATGTGGTCTCTGATAAATTCATAAAATAACAATTGCGATTAATAGAAATTCTAAGAATGTTGTTTAAAATATGTAGATCTAAATTAAAACCAGTGCCAAAGATTCCTCCGGGTAACCGCACCTCATACAGCGTTTGTTGACATGTTGACCAACCTCACACTATCACAGATCCAATAATAACCCATGTGAGCGACCTTACCATAAACCCGGGCACCTTGGGAATGTCTTCGCTTGGCACAGTGAGGAGCAGGACTGCGGCCAAACCGAGCACCAGCAAAACGATGAGAGCGGCAGGATGAGCTGCACACTGAGCCATGACCGAGGCAAAAAGAAGCTCACCAGACAACTCTGAAGCAGAATGTGAATGTCTCAAGTGGAAGTCAGTCCAGCTCCTGCACTCCTTGTTTACATGCTATTGCAGAAAGTAACATTTACAATTGTTGGATTTATGATCCTCCCCACGTCTCAGCTCCAAGGCTACTCGTCCTGTGAAAGGAACAATGTTTTTAGTCAGAGCTGAATTGATGTGAAGCGAAGCCTGATGCGCATTTGTTGCTTGGATTAAGTCTGAAATTCACGTTTTCTTGACAAAGCACACAGTTGTTCACTCGTGTGATGAAAACAATTCATCTTGGGCTGGCAGGGATCCACATTGTAGGTGATTGGACTGAGGAACTGCAGGGCTGCTTGCTGTTTTTGTCTTGTATTTGCATATAAATGAGTGCAGCTCCTAAGCTGGCTTGCAAATCGTATCCTCTTTTCAATGGAAAGTTAAACTAGGAAGTGAAGTTTTCCACAGAGGACTCAATTGGTGTTGCTGCGATTTTGCAACAATATCCACCAATAAAGTGTTAATAAAAATAAAAGCTGTATTTTAATTATTAGTGATGCATGTGCCCCCCCACACACACTATAGTGTGTTGTTATTGTTTTGATTTTAGTATAAAAATGTTTTGACTTTAGTATATTATTTGCAAAAATCCTAATTACCAAAATTATCTCAGTTTATCAAAAGAAAAAGCAGTGCAAATCCATAAATTGTAGGAATACAAGTAAATAAGTTCAATTCATAGAAAAAAAAAGTAACCAATCTCAAACAATTACCATTTCATAAAGGTGTTTGAAACCTTAATTGCCATCCACCATAGAAGGGTAAAATTTACAGCAAAAACTGGATGATGACCATAGAATTGAAAGATTGCAAATGTTATTTGTTTATTCATTTTAAATATTTATTGAGACAAAGCAATTGAGAAGCATTTCTCATTTACAAAGCCGACATGGACCAACTTGACGTTCAGTGTCTTGTCCAAGGACATTTCAAAAGCAGGTGGTGGGTGCTCAGTTCAAAACATGATCCTCCGATCAATAGATGGTCCACAGCCACCCCCGCCTACCTCTTTTAATTCATTATAAATTCAACTGGACCGTAGCCAATTTCATTTGGCAGAGATAGAAATATCTTACATCATATTAAGATCTGTTTTCTCAGTATTAAGATTTTCATCATTAAGCATTAAGATTTTCATCATTATACAATGGTCTGATAATTCTGTTGACCAACTTGCATTTTTGTCGGACTGTTACCGTCAGTTTGGATGTAAATACAAATGTAAGAAAGCAATGAATAATTAAAAAAAAACAAAAAAAAAAAACATTTAAAAGTGTCCTTTGCAAAAAACAAGAAGTTTGGGTTCATCAAACTACAACAGTCAACAAAATGACTTCAAAGTCTGAAAACAGAACACCAACGACAACAACGAACCAAAAACATCCGAAAGCAACCAGAAAACCTAAATATATCAGCTCACACTAATACAGCAAATTGTACACTGTAAATTCCCGTCTTGTGTGAAATATGTCTTACAACGTTACCATCACTCTATCATTACCACTACACAGTGTTTCAGAATTAAATTTGAGCTCACTGTTCAAGTTGTGAGACGGGAGTTAGCTGACATTTTTCTAGCTAGGAACGTTTTCAGAGTCGTTGTCTTCTGTTTGAATAGGAATGAGAAAAGCTAGCAGTTCAATTTTAGACTCAAGGTGCTACTGACAAGGTAAATGACTGAACACCTGTGACCAAAATGTGAAAATGAAAAGACACTAAAATATACCAAATTGGTAAATTTATCCTGCCTGGCCTGTGTGATCAGCACCCCTGAACCTCCCCTTCCAAGGTCTCAAACAATAAATGACCTAGTATTGAGTTGACTTTTAACAACCTAAACTTAACTTAAACTTTACTGTTCTTCTGTGAGTGTGAATGCCAGTGAATAAATATTATAAGATAGAAGATGGATCAATTCAGCTGCTGAAAGTTAGATGGAAATGGCTCCCCCAACAATACCAAAGCTATGTAATGGATGAAGGCTATATGAGGTGCACTTATATCGAGCTGTATCAACAGTGTGGATCATAAAAATGGTTTTAGATGCGGGCGATAAATAATTTAAAAACACAATTTTGGGACTTGCAAGTAGTTTATTTACAGTCCTATTAACAAAATGCTTCAATGAATTAAGAAATCTCGGAGTTCTTCCAATATATTAAACGTGTGCATGCTTGTATTACACAATGTGTGCATGTTGGTGTGTGCATGCGTGTGTGTGCAAGTGTGTGAATGAATAAATAGTAAAAGACATTCTCAGCATCAATCATAACAAAAGATCGCTATACAGTTTCCCATTCTTATCGATACTAGATCAAACTGTTAACATTTCATTCAGTACAAGTGCAACACTCATTTCAAATCCACATGTTCAGGGGGGAAAAAAAGGAAAGAAATATTATAGGCGCGGTAATAACATGTCAGCATGCAGGCCGGAGTAAATTGCTAAGAAAATCATGGAATTAAGAATGTTTGGCACCTTGTGATTGTGCAAAATGTTACAGCTTCATTTGAAATCAATCTGATGTTGTTAATTAGTGCAGAATGGAAATAATAATAATAAAAAACAAGGTCTTGTGATTTTATGTCAGAGCGTACTTTTAGCAGTTTGGAAATGCCCTCTCAGCGTAAAGTGCTAAGTGGTGTTGGACACCAGGCAGGCAGTGGTTTCTCAGCTCCAGAAATTAGGAAAAGGCCTGTTTTTGCATCCAACCAACGCTTGCAAGCTTAGCAAAGCTTCAAATTCACTCAGGCTCCTTCATGAAAAAGTTCCCCAGCAACAACAACTGCCACAAGGAAGGTTTTTCACCAAAGAATGAGTGCTGGTTGGCTGAAAAACCCGGCCTTTTGATGCAACCCTTTGGAGACCGGAAAAGAGAGAGACTGCAGCAAGGAGAGAGGAAGACAGAGGGCAGCCCCAAACAAAACATGGCTTAGAGCATAAAAATATTAGTTTGCAGTTTTATCAGGCTCCAAAATAAATGCTTTTATCTTCTAGAAATGAACATGAATAAATAAACAAATCAAGTGATCTATATTTTGAGAAGAAATTCATCATATAACTAAACAACATGCATATGGCATTTCAGTGTACAACTAAAAAGGTGCCGATGCAGTTTACAAAGCCGGAATAATAACTGTTAACATAAATATATGAACAGTGACGTTTAAACACAAATAGATCTCACACACGCATGCTTTCGTTATGACCATATACTTATCACTAGGCTCCTTCGTGATTAACCGTACACTTATCACTAGGCTCCCAAGTAGTGCTTCCCAATGAAATAAATCAAACTGAAGCTATTTTAAATTGTCTAATGGTCACACAAACAATTCCTTAGAGGAAGCTTACAGGACATATATTGCAGAATTGTGCCCTCAAAACTAAATATTAAAGTAGTTTATAGCTTCTATTTGGAAGTGATATTTTACAGTACTGGTATTAAAACTGGCTTATTGTTACTAAATGGCACCAGAAAGCTATGAGGCAGGTAAGAAAACTGGAATAAACGACAAGGTTAATTAAGTAAATACGTAAGTAAAATGACAGAAAATATTAACTACATAGGTAGTATTTTACATACTGTATGGAAAAGAAAAGTGGATATGTAGTTTCAGATGGCTCTGTGCATGCTCAGGGATCCTACAAACATCTACCTGTATGGTCAGGTAATCCTGACTGTTCAAAAGGTGCAAATTGAGATTTTTGAGCCACATATCCAGCTCCTCTGCAAGATCCACTGGCTGGTCAGTGAAAGGATGAGCGAGATGAATATCTTCTCGCGTCACCTTCCTCTTCTTCTTTCCTCTCTCTTGGCCGGGCAAAAGCGGGGGTCAAGTTCCCTACACCACAGTGCTGACGGACGGGTCAGACAAATTGAGTTGTCCCGTGATGTCAGTGGGTGGGTATTGCTGCAGAGGTGGAGAGAAAATGGGAGGAAGGAATAACACACATGGGGGTCATTTCCTGTCAAAAATATAAAACTAAAATGTTGTAGATGTAGTATTGGATTATTTGTATTTTGATTTAAATGCAACACTTCAGCACAATTTTTCAACCCCTCTGAGGCTGTTTTTTTTTTTTTTTTGTACAAAACCTTTAGTGCCCGAGCGAAGACAACAGCACATTTGAATCATGACTTCCTTCAAGGGAAAGTTTTCTTCGACGTGCAGACTTTTTGTACCTTTGCACAAGAGACGTCTTGCTTCATTTTAGCACATTCAGGAAAAGACAAATGCCATTTTGGGTTGTTTTCAAAGTGCTGTTGCTGAGCCATCATGTTACCACTATGCACTTCATCATAAGCAGAGTAGAGTAAATTATAGAGGAGCAGCAAGACTTGGTTTCCATGCAGGTTGGTAGTTGCTATGGTAACAGGGATTTTGCTTGATTGACTTTCGCCTTGAGAATGGGGTCTGTCTGCCGCAAGCCACATTATTCCGTGTTTGCATTTTTTTTTCTCTGATTTGCAAACCTGATTACGGAATTATAAAATGTAGTCAACAATAACATGTTCTTTTAATTTGTGCAGATGCACTGTGTGCTTAAATTAATGACTGGCTTTAGTCATCACTTAAAACTGGGAGCCATATGCAGAAATATGAAGGAGTATTAGGGCTACTAAAAAAAATAAAAAAAACGACGGATAAAAACTATATCAAAAAGTAAAGTTATAATTCCATTAAGTTATTGTTAAAATTTCCCAATGAACATAAAAACAGCAGGCTGAGCTGGGCCGTTGCTTCTCTCCAGCGACTTGGCATGAATTAAGGAACACTTTAATGAACGCAACAAAAATGGTGGTCAATTGATGGTCAAAATGGTCAATTCAGCTTTTCTTCAAACATCTACAAATTACATTAAACTATTCCCATTAATGATGATTTGAATTTGATTGTATTTTTCACGTTCACCATATTTTTCCATCTGAATAGTTATGGTCTTGACCTTTTTGTTCCCAGGCTTTCCTCTACTAACATTTATATTGTAGTATCTGAAGTGCTTACGTTTGTATCTGTGGTTACATAGAATTATCGTTTTTGTTTTCAGTGAAGCCCTAATACAGTAAAACAGGAAAGACATCCACACTAGAGATACATACAAGCCCTGTATTACACTGGTCAACCGATTTTTCTTTTCATATACCAAAGATATTCTACTGGTTTCTGCGTAATTTTAGGTTGCTGACTCTGAAAATGACATCTACTTCTTTGAAATGGCTCCAAGTGTTTTTCTCCCCTCCTGTCTCTCTTTGAATTAACTGTGATAATAAATGTGCTTTGACAGTTGAAAAAAAAAACAAAAACCTTCCTTTGTTACTCAATGTAGCGTTTGTGCTTTATTGCCCTCTGTTTTGTATTTGTTTACAAATAATGTTGCCTTTTGTCTAAATTGGTACTTGATTATTGAATAAAACATGATCTGCATATAGAAGGCTCGGTGATAGAGATTTTTGTCTTTCACAAAATTGCATTTAAAAATTAAAGAATACTGTATGGACATGCTTGTAAAGACAGCCATTGCCTCGTCAATGTTGCGGCCAAGAGATGGTATTATTATTATTATTATTATTATTATTATTATTATTATTATTATTATTATTATTATCATCATTATCATCATCATTATTATTGTTGTTGTTGTTGCTGTTAGAATGTTCTCATTTATCGTTAGCACTTTAGAAAAAAATAATATGGCAAAACCTAGAGCCATTTTGGAAAAACAAATGTCAATTTTGAATTTTAACAACATAAAAATACGCTATAACCGAGCGTTATCTTCAAGAACGGATGTCCCCCATTAGTTTGACCTTCAGGTTCCTGCTCATGGCACACAGCTCCTTCAAAAGCCTTTTCACAGTGACCTCTGCTGGGGTCACATGGAGCAGCAAAATAGCGATAGTACAGGCATACTATAAAATGGACTACATAGAGCTTATCACTAGACAGCACAACTAAAAGGGGTATTACAATGTTTTCTACTGTCACTACATCTATGACAGTTTGCATGCTTGTAGAGGGAGAAAGGAGTAGTGTGGCATGTGGGTGAGGGACACTGACACTAAAGTCCATTGATATCCATTCATGTAAAAGAAGAACATTCATAGAAAATCAAAAAATAAAGGTCAAAGACTGAGGATGGTAAGTATTTTAGTTCCACCTGGTGTTTTCACTAAATGCCGTTTTACTTTGAGCTTTTCCACTTAGGCTTCCAGACTGAAGAGAAACATAAACCAAAGTAGACAAAATAACATTGGCAACACCTCTTCCTTCTTTTCGGTTCTACCGCCGAACCTCAAGAATGGAGAGTAAAGGTAATTTTGTTCTTAATAAGAAAAATAATAAAATGAAATTGAACACAAGAGAAAGTGAATGACAATATTAAACAAACACTCACACTTGCACACACACACATAGAGAATCACTTTGCATTTGTGTGCTATGCGACGACTGGCGCTTGAACACTGAACTGCCTCAATTTGCGACAACCAGAGATTCAAAGAGGAATAAAAACAAAATAAGTCAGTTTGTATCGTCGCACAGTGAGATTCCACGGCCTCATATAAGTCACAAACAAAAGAAAGAAAAAGAAGATTCCACCACCTGCAAATACCCTGAAAAGTCACAGACAGTTCATGACAAGGACACTGAAAAATAAATAATATTTATGACAGCAAAATATGACAAAGCAAAAACAAATAATTATTTGAATATTGATGAAAATAAATCCACGAGTAATCCTGGAACAGACAGCTGGATCAGTTTGAAACCTTATTAGTTTTCTTCTCAGCAGGCTTGGCCATCAAATAATCACCTTGGAAATAGAAATTTGGATAAAATGATAGAACAGCACGACATGCTTCCAACCCCCAAATAAACAAACAAACAGACAAAGTGCAAGACTGATGCAAAGAAAAGGCGAAGACATAAAATATAAAGCTGCAAAAACACTGATCACAAACACTGAAAACACGCACGACCATTTACGGAACACGCATCACGACATGTCCGAGGACCAAACATTTTGCAGATTCCACAACCAAATCAGCAGCCCAAGACAAAGCACCACTGGCAGCTTTTTTTTTTTTTTTTTTTTTTAATCACCCCCCCTATTGTGGACTAATATCCCCCCTACGAATAGACGCCGGATATCGTCTCAAGCTAGCTCACGGCCTGACCTGACCTGCACTGAAGCACTCCAGTCAGTGGAGGCGCTATAGATGCTTGATGGTGGATCGAATGCTGAACTGACAGACAAGTGGCAGAGGCAGCTGAGCCCTGTGGATATGGATGAGTGGAGCATGGCACACCCTCGTGATCGGATATGGAGATGTGAGCAGAGAGGACAGAGGAGAAGAATATAGAGCGGGAAGAATAAACAAGGGAAGATGTTGCTTCTTGGTCTCCTTACCGTGTCTTTGGAGGACCTACGTCTCTTGATGCTGGAGGCCAGGGTGGTACTGATGGACCTAAAAGAGGCTTTCTTTTTGGGGTCGGGCTCTGCTCTACCACTTTTTCTATCCTAAAATGAATATATGTAGAAACATTATTCATGCTCTATGCCTGGGGAGATAACCTTGCTTTCACTTGGCTCTCCCGTTCCCAGCCACTCCAATAACCGACCTCAAGTGTAACGCTCTAATTGGATGGAAGCAAAATGAGCAAAGAGGAAGATAGAGAGTGTTCAGGATGTGAGAGTGGGTGTAACCGTATGATATGAGGGCACTCATAAATTTTATGCAAGCTGTCACACAGTTACCGCAAAGATGTCACGGTAGTCCAATCGTTGGGCTCCTAGAAATGCATTAGAATGAGTGATGGGTAGTAAAGATGTCAGCGGATGTGACAACATGTTTCACTAATTAAGCTATCCCAAATATTGCCGAAGCATTCGCGTTATAGTTTCGACTGCTCTTCATCAACAACACCCATTGTAGGGCTAAAAAAAAAATCTTGATTCTTACCAACGTTTCACCATGCATCCTATTTAAAAAGTTACAAAAAAGACTTTTAACCATATCCATCACCATCAGAGTGCCCCATCACTACTCTCAGTTCAACAATTGGGTGTTTGTGTGCATGTAAGAACTCATATTAAGGTATTCTTACATCCTGAGTCTCTAGAGTGGAAGATGGCTGCATAGGGAAAGAAAAGAAAAATAAAATAAATGTCCATCCAACTTATTATTTAAGAATATCCTTATGCATAAGCCAAGAGATAAGGAAAAGGGAAAATATTTTGGAAAAAAAGCCACTTAGCAAAGCAAACATCCACATTCAAAGCCAGGCAGATATGAAAAGTCAAGCTACAATAGGGTTAGTGGAGAGCCACTAAACGCATATGGGAGAGGGATACAACAGCAGTCATAAGTGAAGCCCATTTATAGTCATTATACCATGGAGGGTATAATGGAAATTCACCCCACACATTAGGGAATGAACTTAAATTAAATGCATTTTAATAATAAAAAGCAGACTCTAGATGCAAATCATACACCAGAAGTCAGCTGATGCGTCAAAGGAAAATACTTACAATATAGTTTATACTCAAAAGAAAGCATTGCATGAATCAAGTAAAATAAATGAGTGAGAGGGGGAAAAAAAGAAAAAAAGTAAGTGGGGGAGGTGTCTGGGAGGGGCAGGGCAGTGTGGGCTGAATTTCATCATGCTAGGACATTTCATGGTTGGATGAAAAGATAAGAAATGGCAAAACGTAGCATAAATAAACACAAAACAAACAGCATGACAAATTTATCATCTCCAGCACTGGCCCTGCTGTGCATCCTTTTCATCAGGTTACGTGTCCAACTTATTTTAAGGGCACATTTGTGCCATCCAGCACATTACTCTCAACCCCCTGATGACATGTGATCAGGTGGCGTGCGGGCAGTGGCAGGGATAGTCGGCATGATGAAAGCTGGCAGAAGGAGTGATTGGTACACGGCATTACGTGATTTGAACTAAGAATAACATGAATCTCCTGTTGGAAAATGACACTTTTTGTTAGTTTGAAATGACACATTTGGGCATCGCAAATTGTGAACCGTGTCTTCCTTCAGGAACAAAAAATATATATATATATATATATATATATATATATATATATATATATATATATATATATATATATATATATATATTTCCTTTTTTTTTTCAAACCTAATTGCTTTGACATTTTAGGCTTCTTGCACAGCCCTAGCCCTGCAGGGATTGGAGGGCCATCACATCGGTAGGGTAACTTGCAGCTGATTATTTCGACATAGAAAGAGGAGCGTGCAGCTATGGTGCATCCATCTTCATCATCATCATCATCAACATCATCATTATCATCATCAACTCAGATCACATGTTTTTTTTTATTTTTAAATGTTCAGACAGTGCACTACTGACTAACATTAAGATATGTGTGAGCCTAATTTGTAGCCAGTTGGTGATGCAGAGGTGAGCATCATGCTGAAAATTTGGGGCTGAAACAAGTCATCGAGTAATTCAAGTACCTTGGTTCAAAACAACCCCTGAAGAATTTTTACCCCCTTCTTAGCAAACAGGTCAGAAAAAAATATGCCAAAGTTTACCAAAATGTGCTGCTCCCAACTCTCGATACAATCAACCTTATGTTGTTGTGAAATCACGTTTGAGAGCGATGCGTGGTCAATAAAGTATTTAAGAGTTCTCAGCATATGGTAACCAAAATAGGCTTGAGGGAGTGAAAAGTAAACTCCAAGAACATATTTTGATTAGTCAGAAGTGTGCAATGTCTGAGGTTTCCCTTGTCTGTACATATGTATGGGGTTTTGTGCAATTTACCAACATGAGAATTTTCAGTAAAAACATCTTTTTATACATGATAGGACATATAAGCAGTCAAAAAAATTGCCAGCAATGGGGTTCCAGGGTCGCTGCACTGAGGAAGAAATAGACCACATACGCTGCAATGGTAGATTTTCCATGGTGATGGTTTTGTGTCCTATATAACCAAGTTGTCATTTTGCATTTGTCAAAACGAGATAAACATATCCGCACACCCAAACAGTATGAATAATGTCTGGCACAGGACATATTAGATTAGCTCAGCTCTTGGGCTCCCTCTGCACTCCTTGCATGAGCTCTTATTATAGCGGTTGATAGCGCAGTGAAGATCGTGTGTATCTTTAGCTCCAAGGCCCTGGTGATGGTTAATGAGCAAAGATGAGCGTGCTTGAGCCATCTTTGTTTAGCCTTGCAGAAAAAAAACGATGTAATCGTCGTTGACGTGGATCTAAAACATGCTGGTCCACTCTTGGCTAAGAGAGTCCCTCTCCTTCCTCCGTAATGCGACCCCACCCCCGCCCACAACCTACCCAGCATGCACTCGCCTGCTGTACACGTACACAAAATGTACATCCATGTCAGGACACGCACACCAAGCACATAGTAGTCAGCAAGATGACACACACTCTCAGAAGACATAAGTTTGCTGACAGGCACTTGTCATTTTATACTGTACCTTTTTCACTCAGTTCTGGATCATGTACAGATAGGCGCAAGGCTAACATTCAAAATCACTGTGGCTTGCCTTTAAATGAAGCTTCGCTGACCCCCACCCCTACCACACCCCCCACCCTTACTCAGTGAGTGAAACCATTATAAGGAAAGGGAAATCGGGAGCCTGTTCTATTTTAAAAAAAATAAATAAATCAAGATTTAATACCAGTTATTGTACAACTGGCAAGTCGACCAGAAGAGGTGGGAAATATATACAGCATTTCACATATGTTGTCTTGTGCACATTCAACAAGGAAGATCCAACAATTACGCACACACACATGTTGACAGGTCTTCAACATTGTTGAGATAAAGGGCCATATATATATATATATATATATATATATATATATATATATATATATATATATATATATATGTATATATATAAAACTCATAATACACTGTTCCAAATTATTATGCTAATCAGTGTTTTCAAACAGCTGTCAATTATTGCAACTACTTTAAAATCATTTAAAAAAAAAAAAAACAAGCAGGGTTTAATCCCCATCATCAACTCCTATTCATTGGCTTCTCGTAATCAAATCAGAATTTCACCTCTCAGGTTAGAATGTGTCAAAACATATTTTTGTCAGTGGGCTCTTTGAAGTAGTTTTGGGTTGACAGCCCACAAATAGGCGTTGGATGGTTAACACCGTGCAAGTAAGAAACAGATAAAGAGTTTTGCAAATTTGGATGCCGAAACTAAAGGACAAATTGGCGAAGCGCTAGCTAAGTTGTTCATTTTAAAATTTTGCCTTGTGTTGAAACGGCAGTGTTGACCAAAAATCAGACATGTTTCAATGAGTTAACTGAATATGGCTTTGTAAACATATCATCAATATTGATTAGAAGATTAGATACAAAAACTAATTGTTAGAATATGATGTGTTTTTAATAAAATAAAAATAAAAAATGATTATGAAAATGATTATAAAAATGAGTATGCCATTTGAGTCGATTCAGTCATTCAGCGGCTAATGTCAATAGCAATTGCAAATGTGTATCTTTGCTGTGAGTCCAAGGTCCAGCTTCTACCTATATGTAAATTGAGGATGCAAGAATTGCCATTTGGAGCTATACCACAGTCCACCCTCATCTACAGTATGTTTTTGTAATGAACTCTCGACAGATCTTCAACAGAGTTGAGATAAAGGGCCATTTGTAGCCCCACCATTAGTTTTTCTCTTCTTATCTGTAGGAAAGCTTCAATTGTGTGTTTTGCAGCATAGGATGGTTATAACATGACAAAATGATTTCCACGGACATGGCTGCAGCCTCTGGAGGATCTCCCGTGAGGAGAGTCTTGGGACTGAAGAGTCAACAGTGACCTAAAATATCTACTTTGTGCTCATCAGTATTTTTTATACACCTGCTCTCTTAACATGTCGCAATCCCTCACTTAAACTTTTTTTTGTTCATATGTCTTCATCAGGATAAGCCCCTGAGTTATGCACAAATTATTTAACAGTATGATGAGTTTGAAAATGTCTATTTTTCTCTGCTTTTCCACGCTATTGGGATGCAGTGTGCATTCAAACATTTAAATGCCTCATTGGGCATTTAACAGTGATTAACATTCTTTAGTAATTTCCTGGAAAGATAATCATCAAACCTCTAAAGAGTTTGTGGTTTAAATGGATTGGGAAAGCAAATGTGCATAAACCTGAGAAAAATACCATGAACAACAAAAAACACAAAACAGAGAATAAATCCTACATGCATAATAATTTGGAAAACTGGATTTTTATTAGTAATAATATATACTTTTAAATGGATGTACTCTCAACATTACTTGGTAATGTAAAAGTCTGTTTGTCTTTCATTATTTTCTGCTGCTCTAACCCTAACATTTTGCTGTTTGAACACAATAATGAGAGAAATATCTGATCTCTTCAAGCCCTTTGCTTGTACCAGGATTGAATTGATGTGAATCTTTATGCTCTGCTTGTCCTGTTAGCTTCTGGTTGCAGCCAGAGTGAAAGAAAAAAATCAATGATGACATAATGGAATTGCGCGATGAACTAAGTCTGATTGCTTTCACCGATTGGAAATTGTATTTCTGTTTTTTATGTTTGCATGAGCTGACCTTAAACAGATTACACAAACGATAATAGAGGCTCATGGACAAAGAGATGGCTGTTTTTTTTTTTTTGTAAGGTGTCAAGGAGTCATGAGACTAATATCTAATTTGGAAAGTGAATGATGCGGATATGAAGGTGATTAGTTACATACTTGTATTTCATGTAGATACTCTGCTGTGGGATTCATAGTTGAATATTTTTGCCTATGAAGACGTTTAATTCTCATCACCATCGCTTTTAATATGAAAAGTCGACATCTATATGAAGCGTGGGAGGTAATGGAACCTTTTTCCTCGGTTAGGACAAAAGAAATTATTCCTACCTGCAGGTTCTTCCTCCAAACGTTAACGGCCGCAAAGGCGAGCTGCATCTGCTTCCTGCGGGCGTCTTTATGGCGCTTATAGGCTATTTCGATGAAGATGAGGAAGATTCCCGCTGCTATGCCACCAGCCACAAGCATAAAGACCCCTGTGTGGAGGGAGAGGGAAAGAGAAGAGTGACTGTTTGATCTTAAGAGCACACACTTCTCCCACTGAGCATAGACGTTGAGTCATGCTTAGTGGTTGCCACGCTTTTTAAAACAGCTCCCACGGACAACTGAAAAGCACACATTGCTGATAGAATGACCACGAAGCCACGGCACGAGAAACTGTACACATGACCCACGCCAACACTCAGAAAAATTTGGGTAAAGGAATTGGACAAAAAAGGGCTACAGTAACTTACCACTGCAGTTTTTGTCCAATCACTTTTAATGCTTTTTCTACGCCTTAAGGACCATACCTGCCATGTTTTCAAAGGTGAGTGTGGCTGGGGCATTGCTCCTTGAGTCACACTCCTGGTATCTCACCCAGGTTTTATCTAGGTCTTCCATGAAGCCGTTCTCATGAGAACTGCAAGGGGTCAGAAGTGATGGGGAGAGAGGTGACAGTTAATGTACAGCGCAATTGCTGAGATGCTAGAGTCGCTTCTACCCTCATTGCAACTTATATCAGACGCACACCGAGTCTGGTCACAGTCAAAGACAGACAGACAAACAGTCAGACATAGACAGACAGACAGCGAGGGCAGGAAGGGGAGCTAAATAGATGTGACATAAGGCGATGGCCAAAAATGGTCATTGAATGACCTTGAAATCATATAGATAAGAAACTGACAGAAAAAAAAAAAAAAAACAGACGAAAATGCACCTTCGGCTGGGACAGACCTGAGAATGGCCAGGGACACATTCTGTTTCCAGGGGCTGTCCTTGCGCATGCCTATGCCAAAGCCCGAACGGAAAAACAGCTCTCCCGTGGTCACCAGGTCGCACTTCTGCGAGGCTTCAAACTCCAGCACCGCAGAGTCCCAGATGAAAGCATGCAGCTTGCTGTGAGGGAGGGGGAGGCAGGAGGAGGAAGGAGGGAGGAAGGAGGGAGGAGGTGGAGGAGTAGGAGGAGGGGTTACGGTGCAACAGTACAATGATCTACATACAGTGCACATTTACGGTCGGCGTCCCTCTCTCTCGCACACCAGATCTTGCGTCTCATTCAGCAGTCACCAGTAATCAGAACGGCTGCCTACGGCCCAATTGAAATCCAATTCCCGATGGGTAAGGACGACTCCCCCCATCTCATTGATGTTCACCTGGGTACAACCTGAAAAAGGGTGCTCCTCCACTCTGTTAGCTCCACCGGTCTTTGGTTCCCGTGTGGTTGCTAAATCCACACCAACCTGCCTGACTTTGCTCTCTGCTGAGCCATGGGCCTGGATCAGACAGATGGCTGTAGTAAGTCCTACGGCTTCCATCTGATCCACAGGTCCATGTGTCCCACCCCCGCCCAAAACCCTTAACCTGTCCGGGGCAGCAGTGACTTTGTGCTTGACAGGTTGAGCAGCCAGCCAAGACGCTCTGGTCAGCGCGGCCTGGCCAAGACTCACTTGTCACGCACTGCCTGGATGGCCTCGGCGGCACTCTCATAGTTGTGCTTCTCCATGTGGCGGTACATGGTGCTAAGCTCCACTTGCCGCCGGAAGTAAATGTCCACGGAGCTCTGCTTCACCGTGGCATAGATGAACTTGTCGGATGGGTTTCTGAGCTGAGGAGAAGAACATTTTTCATAAAGTCATCATGGTGTTGTTGACGTGCAAAGTACTTCCCAAAGTTGTTTATTTTTTTGTAAAAACCTCCTTCCTCATTGCAGAATCTCAACATGTTCTTTAATTCCGTATTTATACGTTGAGCAGGTTAGCATATTCTTGTTTTTGTAATATTGACTTACATTTTGTAATGCCATAATCAAATAATTATAGCAAGCTTCCTACAAGCAGATTTGTGGTATTCAAATGGTGAACAAGCACCCTTGAGGTTACGTGAAGGCACCTCAGGGGATATGTGTGATTTTACTCGGGTTTTTTCAGGCATCAGCGTTGCATAATGGAAAATAATTTTGTGAGGAGACCAACTTGAAAAAAAATAATATTTTACTTACCAAAAGATATATTGACATAAACGCCTCAAGGAGCTTTAATATTAAAATTGTTCCCATCAGCGAGTCATGACAGCGGCTGACTTGACAGACTCAACTTTGTCTTGCACACCTGTTGCTCCTGAAGTGGGTCCCAACGCCCAATATAAACGACACAATATTGTTCTAAAATCACATTCAACTGCCAATTTGGGCACTTAAAAAAACAACTTAATTATGGTGACATTATTTTTGTACAGCGCCTGTTGGCAGCATCAAACGCAGTGTTTAGCATAAATAAGCTGCTAGCTACCAGCCCCAAGACCCTGTATTTACCGGGGAGAAGAGTCGGATTACTTTTCAAAGGCATTATAATAGACTGACTACATATAAATGATGCACATTTTGATGACGACAACCTGATATGTTGCCATTCCTCCCGATCACTTTTAAAATAAACCAGGCTGATTCAAATCAGTGTTTGACCAAAATTCATGGGGAGAGTGTTGCTTCAAATCGCCTAGGTTATATTTCAGTAAATACAAATGTTGATTATGAAAAAAATTATAAAAGTTAGTCATTCATACTTAGGTTGAAATGCAATTTGGTCTTCTTTTTCACCAAGTAAATTCAATACCCGCAGCCTTAATAGTCAGATACAGGAGGCTCCAATTACTGTCAAATCAGCGATGTTGTGTTATTTCTACTTTGTCAAAAGAAACATTTTGGACATTTTTATCAAGCATTATTTTATATTACACATTTTGTGAAAATCTTGTCTTCATTTTTGTGGGCTCATTCTATAGACACATCATGTTTTGGGAGCTTTTTGTCATTCCATCTATATAGTCTTCTACAATCTACATCAGCATTTTTAAGGATATGAAAAAATAATTCATATAGCAGATTAAAAAAAAATAACCACTATCCATGAAAAGCAAGGGTTTCACTTTTTCACATATGTTTTTAAAGAAAACTTTGCAAACAGCTTAAGCTACTGGTCATTACTGAATTCACAGGGGACAAAGTTTATAGCTCTGACTGCACTCTTTTTAGAAATGTTATCAGTGATTTAGTGTTGACATGGGTCGTGTCCTCATGTACCCTTGGGTCATTGATGCCGGTGATGCGCTCCTCAGGCCGATCCAGCACCAGGAAAGCAGCCAAGTTGGCAGTATAGGAAGCCACAATGATCATGGCGAATCCAGCCCACACCATACCAAGGATTCTCGCTGAAAAGCTGCGGGGTGCACCTGCAATTCAAATATAAAAACTCGTCACAATTCAAACATGAGACCTAAATGTTTATGCTGTGTAATGTATAGAACCAGGGGAGAACTGAAACAAAAACGTACAACTAATGGAAGACTAAATACAGAAAATTGGTAGGATGAAAAAAGGAATAAAACTGTTACAAGACAAACAGTATCAAAGCATTTTTACAAGCTATTAGACTGTCATCTTCAAAAAGAGGCGTCGCATCAGGAGCATGTCAAATTGCACAAAGAGCAAAGAAACAGACTAAGCTTTTTTTAAATATTGTTCCTTTGACATCTAAAGTCACAATACGATCACATTCCCCCCAAAATGACAAATTTCCTCTTCTGTTTCGCTGCGTGCAAGTCACCTTCTCCAATTCCAGAGTTCAGCAACACTCCCCAAGAGAACCACATGGCAGATGACAAAGTGAGGGCATCTTCTTCTTCTTCTTCACTGTTTACTTTAAACCTTCCAAATGGGCTGCAAGAAGAACATTGTTATGGTTGCATGAGATTCAGGGAGCACTTGCAGAAAACGTGCCAGAAAAAAAACATGGTAGCCTCAGGGCAAGGGAAAAAAACTGAACATGAGTGAGCAAAGCCAGAAAGAAAAACAGAAGGAAAACGGACAAAGAAGGAAGCGCAGAAATAGAGCTATTGGATGATGGGGTGAATCTTCACCTCTGTCTGTCTTCTCAGCTAAACTGAGTGGAGGATCTATAGAGATTAGGCGTGCAAACACACACCTACACACACAGACACACGCACACACGCACAGCTTCCCCAAGTACCTGAACCGGTCTAGTAGGTAAAGCATCACCGCCACCACATGTACCGAAAGACCCACCAGCAGCCACAGAGTACTTTGAAATGGCTGCATGAACGAGTCCAGTGTACTGCGAGGGATTTCCTAAAAACACACATTACGAGTGTTCATTCATTCAACACTTTGTCAATGACTTAAGATGAGTTGTCAACAAAATATCTGTCTTGCTGGCAATTTTTTGCCCAGTATGTTCACTGTAATATGAATGAGATATTTGTATTATAATCCCTAAACATCTGCCACCTAATATAAAGTACAGATGCATATCTAATGTAAATGTAATGAAGTACCAAAATGTTCTGGTGCTTGACTGAAATAAATAAATAAAAATGCATATACTCTACAAACATTTGTTTAAAATAGTTTGACATTCACATTTTACCAAAAGCTAACAGTAAACCTTGACACGAGCATGTTATTCAGCCCCTACGGCAATAACAGTGATGTGATTATGAATGTGGTGACACACCATTTGAACATTTGTGTTGACTGTTCACTGAGTTAAACAAAAAATACAGCTTTTGAAAATCCTTATGTAACAATGAACTCCAACTTGCATAATTTCTGTATTAAGATAAAACACACAGAATAATATTGGTAAATGGTCTTTCACTTTATAGTAATTTTCAACCTTAAGCGCTGGCTACGCTTACATGCAGTGAATCTTGGGGTACGGTCGGTTAAGGTTATGTCAAAATTCGTGTTTTTGTTTTTGGAATACTGCATCTCCGTTAACATGTCTTAGCTAAGGTGGTTATTTCAATTGTCTTACCCCGTTTGAAATCGCAACATATGAATAACATTGTGACACAAATAAACATTATTTCCGTTTCTGACGTTCTACTTTCACTAAAACAAATACTATTGACGTCATTCCCCATAATAATCCATTTCCTCCTCTCTTCAAAACTGAGTTTTGTTGTAGGGCCTGAGTTTTGACCTATTAGTTTACTACACAGAGAAATCAATGCTTAGGACAACATAACGTGGGTGACTTTACTTCTCACTTTTTTGTCGCACAGGGACCCAGGTATCCAACCCCAAATAGAAGGATATAGAATCCAAGTATAACATTTGCTGCTTACCTAATTTAAGAGCATGCCAAACTGATTGACTTACCTTTTTAACAAGGATAGTAAGACCTTGATACTTGAAGGGTTTGGAGAATTCAATGTACTGGGCTCGTTCGTTGTTTATTGTCAGCGGGGCGACAATCATGTCAGCCAGGCCCCCCAGGAGCTCTCCCATCATGCCATTCCACTCTTTCTTGTTACTGTTGTTCACCTGGAGAACCATTCATATATTGATCACCAAATCATCAATTACAACAATTTAGTTCCAAAAAAATCTAAATATAACTGACAAAACTGTTGTCTATTTACCGAGGGTATTTCTAAAAAGGTGTTGTCCCGCAAAGCTGAGCTTGCAGGAACAGTAATGTATCATAATTGTTGTTTATTTAGGTTAAAAGCTTGCTTCCCAAATCACTTAAACAAAACTGGCAATATGTTACAAAAAAAAAAAAAAAACTGGAGTAAAACTAGAGTGGAACAGCCTACTTTTCAAATCATTGTTAGCAGAGACACTGAATGTCTGCTTAAGTCACATACCCTTCACTGGTTGGTCTATATTTCAATTATTATAGGCCGCAGATAAAATGACCAGTTGTATCACATCACATCACCACAATCCCTCCTCCAGTGGGAATTATACATTCATGAGCAATAAGGAAGATCCCAGAGAAAGAAACTTCTTTTAAATACTCCTTACACTTAAAAAATACTAGGTCTTTAAAAATACTGAAAATAATATGAACACATTTAAATACACAATATATTAACAGGTCACAAAAGCAACAGATAGCAAAAAAAAAAAAAAATGTACAGACAGTGAAACACTATGTCAAGCCCTCTGCAAGAACATGAGATTATTACAGCCAACAAATGTTGTTCTTTTCAAGCTAACAAACTAATCATCTCACAATGTACATCAATAGCCACCATCTTAAATTTTCGTGGCCCCAGTGCTTCACATTTTTTTCATTAAAAAAAAACAAAAAAACAAGCCATACTGCAAAGAGATGTGTTGTGCATGCCAAATAGACTAATTGCCTTATTGCACTCCTCGGACGTCGACCTCAAGTGGAGCCCATAGCTGACCAAAGATTATAACAGGGAAACAACGTTTACACCCAAACTTTCAAATAATGACAACATCGCTGAGTTTTGTACTGACTGTATTGCTCCTTCCGTGCATTCTCATCCGTGAGGTGGAGACTGCTTGTTGGAGACAGTCAACAGCTTGGACAAGATTGACTGGCTAGGCAATCTGTCAACCAGCTCACAGGTACTCCTACAGGACACATGATTGGTTCCCGGGGAAACAGGGCGGGAGTGGATTACAACTGCTTCCCTCATTGGTTGTGTTGCACTTGGAGCCAATCACGTATTGTGTCGGCGTGCCCGTGAATCGGTTGACAGATTGCTTAGCCATTCAATCTTGTCCAAGCTGTTGTTGTACCTCAAGCCAGCAGTCTCCAAGTGAAACTCACACACAAGCGACGATGACGGGTCAAGGAGTAAGGTTAGAAAAAGAGAGTGCATTGGGAAAATGTTACAAGTTCTGCTTCCTTGTTATCATGTTTAGTCAGCTATAGGCTCCACTCTAGTTTAACGTTACTCCGTGGAGCAACCCCGGATGTCCATGTTCCTCAACTACAGTCAAAAGGATGAAAATGGGAAGGGATTACAATTACAGTTTAATGTTTAATAGTTAAGGATTTAAGTAAATATGTGTACTGCAGGTTTTTTGTCACAAATATGTAAAGTAATAATACATTTTACGTATAAAAAATTCTGGTACCCAAATAAAACATGCATGAATATTTCTGGAGGCTGGGAGGATCCAACCATGGATTTCACTTTTTGTGGGGGAGGGGGTTTTGCGGTCCACATTAACCGTGAAAAAAAAAAGGCAAGTCTGCATACACAATTTTTCACCAAATTTTTCAATCACTCATGATGACGAGATTCATTTATTGGAAAATAATTAGCATTGCCACAGTATCAAAATCAGAGTTGGTATCCACCTCTGAATGGTAGGACAAATTACCAACATCAAAATTTACAGAGACTAATGCAACTCCAGTGCTGACAAAACGTGCCTTTCAGTTGGTAAAAATGATACCAACCCGCTCTTGAGTTCCAAATTTGCCATCAGCCACCAGATGAACCTCGTAGGTAAAGTTCATGGTCATAGCCAGCTTGATCAGCAGATCAATGCAGAATCCATAACAACACTGCGGCACAATTGGGCGTCCTATAACCAAACCAGAAAAGGTTGCGAGTGACAATCCAACGTGAGGAAGTTTATTATCATAATTTGAAGTCCTTAGCGGGCACATTTAGACTAAACAAATACATCACACTCTCCTTATGCAGATTTCACACTTCCACGCAGTCGCTCTGAGCACATGACACACACCGAGACCAGTCATCACACACTCTCAATGTCACACTCAGCTACATGCATACATATATAGATACCTACTGCATATATATGTATGCATCTCCAGTAGATGTATGTGCGTTATAAGCACATTGATAAAAACGTCCCTGATGTGTTACCTGGGATGGTCTCATTGGGCCCAGTGCAGATAACCTTTTTAATTAAGACTCCATTTAATGTCATTTCCTCCTTGCATGTTCCATCCGGCATAGTGGGTTTCACATAAACAAACGGCTCCTGGTGTATTGTCACTATCTACAACAAATAGGATAAAAGGCTGTTGATCACATGAGTTCAGCTGTTTCCAACCTATGGGACCCCGCACGCAGCAATGGAAAATGGATGTCCAAGAAGCGGATGGAAGCAGAGAAAAAGAGCAATGAGAAGCCTTTTGCAGAAGAAATGTTTAATACATTGCAGCTCTGATGGATATGGAGTGGCTTCATTTCCCTGCAGTCTCACAAGGAGCAGAAGTTATGTTTCACACTTGATATGTGATGACGTGAACATCACATCACTGTGTCGATGTGAAGCCACCTTACCTTTAATCGAGTCGACATCTGGAAGCCCTGTGGTTTTTCTGTCTCCCCGCCAGGCCAGATAATCTTACGCTGATTGTTCATTACCACCTACAGGGAGATTGCACACACGCCAACACACAGTTACAGTTTAATGGGTGGCTGCAGGAGGCGTGCAGAGGATATGACCTTAACATTGGGAGTAAGCCTGGTTAGTAATCTTTTTTTTTTTTTTTTTAATCACAGCTGTTCTGTTATTTATGATTGCCCTTTGACGTATGCGCCCTACCAGAAGCGTCATGGACTATTTTGTTATAACAATGCCAATATTTTCATGTTTGTTTTTTTGTAAAAATAGGCTGAAACAATGGATATGTATGCCTTAAGACCTGTATAGACTGCTGACATTTCCTTCCAGACAAGCCAACAAATGGACATATTTCTTGAGTACAACTCAAAAAGAACAAATAAAATATTGATTTTTCCTGCCAATCTTGAAGTGGGTCCATTGTCACAGTATGTCATCCAGTCGTGACCACTCCAGCGTAGACATAAGTGTTGCTGGTCTTCTGTTCTGCAGTTGTTCTGCCGAACACAGCTAAGAAGAGGTGGGCCCCCGTTTTCAATGCCTCATTTTAGAGGAATGGCCACTTATGCATTGTTATACATGGCCAATTTTATCCAAGTTAGTAATACATATGGATTGCAGCATGGGATGCAATTTCATATATCACTATTATCCATCTTTCAATATTGTCGTTGGGACCCAACTGATTCATCGGCCAGCCAATTAGATCGGCCAATGATGGCCCTTCAAACATCGGAGAAAAATAATTTGGCTGATATTTGCAATTATTTTAACTTTTTACCTTTATGCACTTTAACCATTTACAGCAGTTGTACACATGTAACACTAGTTTTATTATTAAAAACACACTAATTCATACCATAATCTTGTACTCTTAGCTCATTTAGTGCTAGTTCTTTTTCAACACTACTTGAGCCATACACCTAAAAAAAATAAATAGGGCTTTAAAGTTAAAGGGTAAACTCCTATTTTAAAGTCAGTTTAAATTGTCTCTATTTACTTCCAGTGGCCACTGAATTCTGATTGGATGCCTACAAAGTTTTACTTAACTCATTGTAAAAATGCACAGGTTGCACAGACGAGTTGAAACAGTGTGAGTTCGTCGAAACATCTCAAAGCAAAACACCCTGCTAAAGTTACAGGTTCTATAAGGAGGTTTGTTTGTTTAGTTACTATTTTACTGGAAAGTAATTATATTGAAGGTTTGTTATGACCCATAATATTTCTTAAGTTTTTTTTAAAATAATTAAGGTGACAAGCAACATTAATGAAAAAATACAGAGAAGCAAAGCAATGCATTAAAGTTGTCCTCTATAGACCACATTGTAGAACTGAGCTAGAAATCTGGACTGTTGTTAAAGTGGATTCCCATGCGCATATTTTTGTCGGCTCTCAATGTACCTGTGTTCCATTATAAATGCCCACTTGAATAGGTCGACTCTTCTGGTAGTTGATAATGCTGTAGTGGGCGTACTTCCTGTCTCCGTCGTCATTGAATTCCACACGTCCTGTGAGGCCCTCTGGGTATTTAGATGACATGAGCACCCTGTTGCAAGCAAACAAGATTATTTACAGTCCAGGTGCATGAGACGAGATGTGACATCAATGGACTCTAGAGCTGCCGTCCGGTATCGGCGTAAATTTAAACATACCTTTTGAAGAGAGGTCCTGTTTTCCAGATGTTGGTATTGCCCACACATCCTCTTGGTGGCTCAGTGATATTTTCCTTCTCAAAGAGCTCCTGGATGGACTGGGCCACCACCGCCACTGCGTCATTGATATGGGCCGACTCGTTCTTCCCGTTGATGAGCTGCAGGCCAATCAAACCTATGACCGATCCAACGACAAACACAATCACTGATCTGAAAAGAGAGCTGCCTCCTAGGATCCTTTTGCAATGCTCGAAGTGGGCAAAAACTTATAGGGCCTCTAGTTTAGACATCCTGAATAAAGGTGGCACATCAGTAGTAGCGTCTAATAGCCCCGCCTTCAAAAACAACTCATCAGGCAGGGCAACGTAAATAACAGTATTTGTTGTTTTTTTGCTACTGATGACCTTTTGCAGCATGTATAAAGAGTCCCTTGAAGTTGGATTTCATTTGCTCTTTTATGTTATTCTGAACTTGGGTAATCAGGCAAACCATTACTCGTGTTAAAAACAAAAACACAGTCAAACCAGTCAATAATCCAACTTCAGCTAAGTTTTCTGATTGCAACCAGGTCCAACCGACTTCTGCAAGAAGCCGCCGTGGAAGTGGAGACAATGACAGCACAAAAAAAGGAAGAAAAATGATTTTTGAGAAGGGGCTTTGTTGTGGAAGGGTGAATGGGAGGGAGCAGCGACACAAAGTCGGTGACCACGAAGTGATACGATGTCGTGAGAGAAACTGAAGAAATGAGAACAAGAAAGGCTGTTGTAGCTTACCATTCTACCAGTTGCAAAACTCTTCCTTAATAGTTCATTAGAAATCGGGACATTAACATGGCAGAATAGCACAATGAATAGCCAGGAAACACACAATTCAACTGAAGAAAACAAGGAGTACTGAACACAACACATTTAAACCTTTAAACACTTGGTGCTTAAACGTTTAAACGCTTATTCATCACACGACACACATTGGTTTCATGGTGAAATCATGTTCGGGAATAAATCGTTTGGTAATCTCACTGACTTCCGTGCTTTTTCCTATTTTCCTTTCAGCTACGCCTGATTTAGCTTGTGTATTTACCCCAGGTCTCTGCTGAATGATGAACGTACCGTCTGGCGCCTCATGCAGCGCTTTACCCGACATCTCCCGCTCGCCCACCAGCCACACGTAGCCTGAGCCGGTCATGTTGAGGAAGCGGGCAGCCTTGTACACAGCAGCGGCGTCTTCCTCACTGGCACGTGATGAAGACATTGAGAGCAAAAAAGATGACAAACACTGATAAAGAGTGATCCAAAAAAAAGACCGCTGCAAGTAAAAACCATAAAAGAAATATTAAAGACCAGGCGAAACACCAACTGATGACAAAAGTGTCTGAAAATGCTGGAATAGCCCTTGAATATTTTCGCATTTAGTGGCATTACAATCACAAATTTGAAGGTAGTTTGTTGAGATTTTATATGATAAAGACCAACATAAAGCTACAGAAGCGTGCCGCTGCCAAAAACCCTTTTGGCTGGCAAGTCCATTCAAAAGCCCTTCCAAAGAATTCAAACATATTTTAAATACATTTGAAAATACTTGCAGTCATTCATAGGTTAAATGATAAAAATAAAGTATTTGGCCCAAAATGCCACAGGTGCATGCACATACTGTACCTGTGGCATTATGGGGAAAATGCCCCATGGATAATAAAATAAAAACATAAGAATTACTATTATATAGTAAATAAACAAATCCCACAAGATGAAATGAACCATGAGTTTGAGTCCAAGATTTTTCAAACTTTGAAATAATAAATACGGCAAAATATATTTTAGTCTTCAATTTTTTTTTTCTTTTTACTGAGTAGACTGCAGGAAAATGAACGAAAACGTAAAAGGAGAGCCACGCTCATTTTTCAGCTGCGGCTGAGAACATTCCTCTTCCTGAATAGTTTAACACAATGCATGCAGCTTGTGTTAGTGGCAGTGTGTGGTGATTTATTTTTTTTTACAGTGTATACACTAGTCTATATCTAATTTGCCAGTATTTCACCATCCGTGTCTTTAACCCGTGACCAACTATTAACATTACTGCTGATTGTGGTCTCTATCCTCTCACTTTCTAAGGAGAAATATATAAACATGCTCTATTCTTTTAAAATGTGATAACATGGAAATACTTTTTGCATTTCGAGCTATGATCGGAAATGCATTAAAGTACCCAGCTATTTATTACATTTATCAAAAATGACACAAAAAAAACTCCCACCTGGCAGAAAGGATGATGACTCTGGCCTCCAGTTCTTTGGCCTCCAGCAACAGGGCCGTTAAGTTAGTGTCCTGGCTGAACTGGAGGACTTTCTCTGCCTGTGATCGGGGCATAAGAAAGGTCAAACCAGCTACTTCCCGTCCTTTAGACACAATGATGCCTCTTTACCTGCTTGGTTCGAGTTTGGACGATTATATTTTGTAAACGGGAGGCAAACGTATTAATTAAAAAAAAAAAAAAAAAAGACAAGGGAAAGCGATCCAGTGGTGTATCGGCTGAGTTTAAAGAAAAAAATTAAAAGCTTGAAGGGGAAAAAACTTTTGCATCTGGTTTTACATGCAAACTGAGGATTATCAAGGCTCCAAAAAAAGGACGTGCATGTGTTAGGTGGGTGGAAGAAAAAGGTCAATGCAACCAGTAACTAAAAACGGGTGAAGGAGGTGAGAGGGACATTTTGCCCCAACAAAAAGTAGCTGCTGAAAAGTAAGGGGGAAGTAGCATCCGGAAGACAGGTTGATCCCACACTACCGGTCCGCCACAAAGAAAAAAGGCTTGCAAACTCTTTTCGTGTGAGAGTGAGAGTTCAGAGGACATGCATTCCTTCTTTTGGAAATTGGAAATGAAAATGATAAAAGCCAGGGCGCTGCTCACTGATCTTTTTTTCTTGCTGAAAACATTTTTCATTGCAAAACCATTCTTCATTTAAACGACATGGGAATTTCTCAAATTAAAATTTAAAGAAAACACGTGCTACCAAGGGGTGGAGGGCATTTCTGGGTCAGCTGGTGACCGGTTCGGGCTGGTTTTCTAGTTGCTACGTTCGGAAAGTTGGTGGGCGGCGTGCATTGACCATGCAAATATACCTTAGGTCCTCGCTTGTTGTCATAGGACAGTTGGTCGAGGTTTTCATAGTTCCTTTTTTTATTCTGATGAGTAATGTGCACAGAGAAAATATGCAGACACAGAAAAATATTATAAACAGTTGAAAATGGAGGGCAGCAAAGCATTCCAACAAATCTCCACTTGTTCTTCAAATTGGGATCTTTAATTGTGAAGCTTGCAAAGACATCAAGACTGTTAAGCAAGGGTGGTTGTATCAGACTTACAGTATACAAATACACAGCAAGTATTCTCACGTTGCTTAATCAATATTTACTTTTAGTTTATTTTATTTTCATTGTCATCGCAGACACAAAATGATCGGGAATATATTTCAACAAATATTACACAACCGCATACATTACTACGAAGGAACTCACACCAGATAAAAATGGATTCAGTACAAGAGTGATTGACCTAAAAGATCACGATTGCCAGTTTTGACTTTAGAAATATAAAGTGGAGATAGGGACCAGCCTGGCCCACAAATGGAAACTCTGTGTATATTTGACACAAATACTACATGTGTACAGCTCGAATTCATTTTGCCTTAAATAACCGAAGTTGCGCAGTTTCCGTATTCCACCAAGTTTACGATTGTGTGTATATGCCCAAAGACCACACATAATAAATGAGGCAAATGGAATATATATCCACATTCTCTAACCATTGCACACAGGGTCCATGCCTTGCCACTCTTAATTAAATCAGTTGGAGGGACCATCACTTTTATGTGATCCTCTCCGTTTTACTTATATTCTTGTTTGTGAACAAGGATAGGCTCGGATATTGCTTCAGTCTGCTCGCATCGCTTATTGAAAATAATGCCGTAACAACCTCAGCAAAAACAAGCTGCTGTTAGCTGCAAAAGGCACTAGCTGCTAACAGCTACCTGACACGTTACTCATCCCGTTACAGTACGGTATTTAGTTTTGAAACAACTGCAGACTAAACCCAAATGAGTGAATCAAATGGGAACATCAAACATTTTTGACAGTGTCAATTGGGAATCATGGTTATAATAGATATGGATTTTCTAATCATAGTTTTTCTCCTTTACTTTTTTATAACTGTTTTTTTTTATTGAGTTCATTTTAATCATTCAGAAATGTTGACAACATCGTTTTGAATGAAAAATCAAATTGAAGACTCAAAAAATGGAATTGAATCAAATCGTGAGACAGCCAAAGATTCCCATTCCCAATAATTACAGTTAAGATTTTTTAAATGTAAGATGCAGTTCTTAGTTTTATTTTTTTTGTTATTATATTTATTTGAATTTTTCATTCATTACTTTTAGTTATTTCTTCAATATTTTTTTTCTATTTCAGTTATTTTGTTTTTGTTTACTATAATGACCTTGTTTAGAATATAATAATGGCACAATCCACATTCAGAAAGAATATTCTCCATATTCCATATGCATACAAACATGTTTGTGGACCTCCTTCAAAACTCACAATCGGCACAATGATGACAAAAATATGACAACATTTTAGTAAGCACAATCTTTAACACACATACTGTGAGCATGCTATTGCATGCCTTGCAGCATCTAGCAACGCTAGCAAAATGCTTTCCCGGTGTGCAGCCATCTAATTAGTGTCACATTCTGATATGCATTACTGCCTCTCTGCAGTTTACCAATAGTGTGAAGTGCGAACACAGCAGAACATCCTTGGCCTGAAACGACGAAGGCCATAAGGGACTGAGCTGCCATCGCCACCACACACAAATATCAAAGCATTGCTAATTTTCCTCTTCTGTACTGTTCTACAAGTACATGCTACCCGATTCATACCTGCCTTGAAAGGACTACATTTCCAGCTTTTACTCTTCCTTGTGATCAAGTTGTTTTTTTTTTTTTTAAATCTCACATCTCGACCAAAACCGACACGCCACCATTAGAAACTCATTTTAAATAACTGATTAAGAGTGCTAAGAAACCGTCATAATTTATGCTGGCATTGTACGATATGGCACGAGTCTCCAGCGTTAGCGCCAGCCATTAAATGGCACATTCAAATGCAGTCGGGCATTTCAAACTCAAACAGAATATGCTCCAGCTATGCATTAAATGTTAACATCTGCAAACAAATTAACATCGGGTGGGCTATCTGTCAGCCTTTAAAAACTGAGATGTCAAAGAGAATGACGTGTACTTTTTTACAACGAACGGTCTATCAAGTAGGTTTACAATATCTAATCAAATAACATGGCTTACATCTTCTGATCTAATATTTGGTATGTCAGCGTAAAAATAATAAAAGAGCATAGCAGTTGAGGTCAACATGCTGTTTTTGTGGAAAAAGGCACCTTAATTACAATTAAAATGTAATGAATGCAATAAACATGATAAGGTCTCCATTTGTCACTCTCATTTGAATTGATTCATGATTCATCTGTAGTGTGAAGCAGAATTCTGAATTAAATTATAGAGCTGAAAATTCGAATTGAATTGAATCAAATCATGGGACAGTTAAAAAGTCCCCCCCATGTTCCAGTCTTTATAATATAGATAGTGATTCCAATGGAACTGGAACGTAGTCAAAAACAGTATTGGGTTGGATATTGTTAGTCTCTCTTTTTTATGGTGTTTTTACTGTGTTCTCTCTTTTCTCACTGTCTGACCCCTCTCAAACCTCATTCTGTCCATCTGATTTTAGAGTAAATATTTGCCATGATATAATAACAAGAGAGGGCGTAGCAAACTCCACAATTGCACATAAAAACTGTTCTAGCATAAAATTGCACTAGTTTATGTTCCCCATATGCCTCAAAGTAAATAATTGAATATGGGATTTTTTATATTTCCCTGCAGGTAATCCGTATTGCAGATGGTGATGACATTCCGTGACCTTCTCTTAAAATACCTTAAATACTGTAAACAAACAAATCTACAGGCTTACTTCAGTTTGACTAACATTTCTCCTTTAAACATTTAATAGGATTTTCAACAACAACAAAAAAATCTCAAGTCACTAAAAAGCAAGAACGAAAAGAGAAGAAAACGACAAATGCAATTTTATGTACAGTATTTTAGAGGGCATGTTGAAGAATCTTTCATAACAACAAGGCAGCAACTGGAACCACCTAAGAACTGCTTTAAAAATATTTACACAATATTTAGGTGTGTATAAAGCCACATTAAGAGTCACATCATCATAAAAGCTGAATCAACATTGCAAGGCAAAAGAAATGGTTAAATCTAGATTAGTTGTGACATTTACCCTACATGGCAGCGATATGGGGGGTCCAATTATCAATTGTCTGATTATCAATTACATCCAGCTATGTCCAGCTATCATATAGCATTTTGAATTTTTTCTGCTTCGCTGATATAATAATACTGTGTCTCATTAAAACTATAAAAAAATACAAAAGGAAGCTGCAATTGACAGATGCGAAATTCATGAAGACGTGCATCATCTTTAGAAGTTAACCACCTTGTTTTTTCTTGGGTCAATTCTGCAAAGAGAATGAGCCGCATATGCCTATAAAGGCCTCTACTAGAATTTTCAGTCACGCCATGTTGTCAAGCCGGAGGCATGATGACACGAATGGCTCCTAGCTGCAGTATTCAACATAATAATAATAATAATAATAATAATAATAATAATAATAATAATAATAATAGCTAGCATTGTTACATCTATAATTTTACAATAAATATATGTATAGTTATTTATAATAAGAAATAACAATTGTTAATATCATTAAATATATTATTTTTTAATGATGATGATTATCATTATTGTTATTATAATTATAATTATTATTATTGTTAATTGAATTACTGTACTGCCAATACAATTGGTCATATTTATTTTTGACTTGCACAGCATGTTATACATCCTTTTAACTCGACAAGGGATCAAGAACTTGAAATTCAGAGGTACATGATTCCTCATGTAAACATTAAGCTTCAGTAATACATAATAAGCCATGGCTGAAACTCAATTGAAAACCAATCAAATTACTCTGCTGGCAATCAAATGAAATGGTGATGCTAAAATATTGAATGTTTTATTTCTCAGGGGATGATGCAACATGAAAGCATCTTAAAAGATTTAGAAATGACATTTGAATCATAGTTGAGTGTTGAAGCATTTACCTCGAAGCACACATCGCCACTTAGCAACATGCTGGAAGTAGTCCACGTGAGAAGAAATGGTGTTTGTCTTTTTTCTTCCCTGAGAGGTTTTTTTTTTTTTTTTTTTTTTCTGAGTGGTCTATTTTTGTATCCAGATTCAGACATTTATATTTTATGTTGCGTTAGTCACTTTTGCTCTCTGACTAAATTTAACGTGTTCGGAACCTCTTTGCTGGTGGTGTGAGTGATCCCCTAGTGACTAAATGACCTCGCTCTTGGCGTACAACGTCGCTAAAAATAGCGTCAATTTACTGCATCAGTGCAGCTCAACTAAGTGATTAACCACAATATTCCTTTTAGAATTAGAGCATAATGAGCTGTGGTGGCAGTCAAACTCAAGATCATTTTAAATCACGTAAGACACTTAAAAACTTGAGTCAAAAAGTTATTACTGGTTTTCGATATGAATAATCATAGTCAGTTTTTTCTTGCCTGAGTGAGATATTAGGATTTATACTTGATTGATTTAAAATCAAGCATCATATTACTTATGGGTAGAGGCAACTTCAGAGTTGTTGTTCCTCAATTTGAATATTATTTCAAGCAAGGATGCTCACAGAGAGATATGGTTTAATTTCATAGTTCACAATTATGCTATATGCACTAGGCAAGCTACTTCCAAAACAAGATATTTAAAGATCCTATCATTTGAAAATAAGTATCGTTATTTCACTATTAACTTTACTGAATTGTAGAATGATATGATAAAAGCCAAATAATGTTTAATAGGGCCTGTAGCTTCATTTCCAGATACAGACTATGCACTTGAAAAAAATGGTTTCCTGGGTTGTCATCAAACTGCTTTTCAGATCCGCATTTTTCCCCTTGCATGCAGGGTGTGAGTTACTAGCTGCTGATTTTAAGTGTCAGCAGTGTCGTTTCAAATGCGGAGAAGCCCAATCCGGTGTGATGAATGGAAAATGTTTTAAAAGCCCTGTGTTAATCAGTGCTGATCCAGGTCACTTATTTCATCAGCTTTCACAGCCTTCCCGTGAATTGCCTCAAGTGAGAGCGTCATATTGGCCATGTCTTCGCCTTCTGATTTAATTAAACCTCTGAATCGGGACTCATTTCACTCTGATACACAATTACAGCAATGAAGCCCACAGAGGCACAATGAGAGTGGAAAGAAGAAAAAAAAAACACCCTTGGGTAATTTCAGCTTATTAAATGGATGCGAAAGATGCTTTTCTTCACTCTCTCCATCACCCTTTTGCATCGTTGCAGGTCAGATCAGCATTTCAGTGACCCATATGCACAGCTCAGAGGCACACAGAGATGCGTGCATCAGCACTATGTAAAATAGCCAAAATCATCCAGCGCACTGCAATAAATACAAACAGCCAAAAGGAAAATGATTCCTACCGTGACCTCCTCCGAAAGACTCCATGACTTATGTCTATGACGGTTTGCAAAGCCTCACATCAAAGTCCACTATTTGGCTCCCAATGTTGATAGACATGGGTTAATTTTGGACTATGGCGAAAAGCAACGTGAAGATGAGCAAATAAACGCACAAACTTTTGTCCAAAGTAGACCACATTAGACGCTGTTGATGTCTCTTGAATGTTAGCAAATGCTTACACAATGGTGAGAAAGAGATGTGGCCACGTAACAGAGAAGGAAACAGCTACAGTACGTACAAACTTTGGGAAGGTGAGAAGAAGGAGGAAGATGGGCTCGGGAAACAAAGCATCTCACCTTGGTTTCTCTCTCCTCCAGGAGCGTCTCCAGCCTCTTCTGAGCAGCTCGGCCCTCGTGGTCATCGCTCACAATCAGGATAATATGGTTCCAGTTGAATTCGCGCATCAGGTCAAACCACACGTGCGCTTGGTGCGAGTAGGGGGGCACGGTCCGCAGGAAGGACAGATGGATGCTCTGGGATGAACGAGATTTTTCTTCTAATGTCATAGGTTAGAGGAACATACAGGACTGTACATAGCTCAAGTCATGAGTAAAAAAGTAAAATAAAAAAAAAAGAAACTACTACAACTAATTCTATTTTAACTGAATCAAATTCACAGTCTCAAATGAAGCTTTTCTGTGTAATTCATACGTCAGAAAGTGCCCAAAAATGGTTCAATGAATGTCATGATGATTATATGTTGAAAGTGGAATTTCGCTACACTCAGTGACAGATTTTTGCCTTGAGACAGCTGTAAGTAGTGTTCTTACATTCAATACGCAGTATGGCCTAATACATGGAGGCACTTCTGTATTTGGGCTGTCCATCATAGTTCAGACCTCATTGTCTCAAGTCAAATGTTTTGATATTCTTCAAGGAAAATAGTTATCCATCATGACAAGAAATAAACCAATGATTGCCAACACGGTGCCTGCGGTCTAGGTAGGGTCAAATTAGAAGCTCGTCGGCCTGTTTTAAAAACGACTCAACAGTGATTAGAACCTGTTTTAAAAACGACTCAACAGTGATTATATTTTCTTAGCTATTTTTAGGATTTGGTCATTTTGAAATGCCAAGAGATGTGACAGTTTAAGATATACATATTAACACATTGCTAAATTATTATTCAAATCAGTCTTTGTATTATGAATATAGTGTAATCAATTATTAATAATAAATAATGAGAGGCAATTTGTGCAAATTCGTTATTCCAGAAGTGTGTATCAAACTGGTAACTCTTTGCATGAATTAATACTTAAGATTTGGATGTCGGTTTAAAAAAAAAAAAAAAGTTAGAAAAAAAAAAGAGCTTAGCCGTCTAAAATCATCTCAAAATGTAGGGCAGGCTCAAGAAGAAATAGTGTGGTATAAAAAAAATATATATATATATATATATATATATATATATATATATATATATATATATATATATATATATATATATATATATTACACACACACACCACACATATGACATATGTGTGTGTATAATTTTATGTAGGCTACCCATGTTGGAATTTTGAAATCTTAAAGACTTTTTGGTGTCATAATACTGAAGTTGCTTAAGTATGTTCAGCGCTAACTAAGGTTTACAATATCTTGAAAATGGTCACCTTAAATTAAAAAAATAATACTTTAAAAAATAATTCTTCCAAGTACCCACTCCCCGGACCCCCCTAGACAATGAAAGACAACAAGTAAATGACCAAATCAATAAGTCAAAAAGACAAATATGGGTTTGATAACCCCAGCATAATCTCCCTCGTTTATCCAGTCAATAATTTTTAAACTGGACCTTGAAATGTTATTTATGTGGTCTCTTTAAAAGTTAATTGTTCGTGGTCGGTGCTTCATAAAAATATAATTTAGGCCAAAGACATTATTGATGGAGTTCTTTCAATTTCATCCTGTGAACATATTCAATCATCCATCCTCTAATGGACAGTGATGGGCCATTTAATCTTGGAAGCTTCAGAAGTCCTCCCACGGGACTTCCTGACTTCATGTCTCTTTTTCCATTCTCATTATTCCTCTCTCTCAGCCTATATCTCATTCACGTGATTTCATAAAGCACATACATACCTTGTCTGAGTATATAGACATGCGAGTGGTGAGCCCCACCACGGGGATGCGGTAGAAGCCTGCAGTGTAGGAGACGGGTGTCGGAGTCAGGTGGTCATTGGACTGGGGTGGATGACTCACTAGGATGGCGTAGACCTGTGAGGGTACACATACCTTGCAATGAGACTCAAAAACAAAATTGAAACAGCATTTTTCATTCTTAAGTGTGTATCCCATTGTAACACTCACACCAATTTGCAAAGACAAATGCCATACAATATTGGGGGCAAAGCACTGTGTAAGTGGATAAGGAGGGAAAAAAAATAGCCCAGTAAAGTACTGTAGTGTCAAACTTAAGGGACTACAATGCAAGCACAATTAATAGAACTATCATCAAAATAAAGAAACTCATCAAAAAGTGCTATAGAGGTGTCATTTTTGTTACAGGTCATTTTTAGCTGCGTTCTTCTTATTAAATAGTTCACTAAGATGTATGCAGCTTTTGTTACCTGAGGTGTACAATGTGTGTGTATATATATATATATATATATATATATATATATATATATATATATATATATATATATATATATATATATATATATATATATATATATATATATATATATATATATATATATATATATATATATATATATATATATATATATATATATATATATATATATGTTTTTTTTCACCATTTACAAACTACAGCTGTTGAGACTTTTGACATTCTGATATTTTTATTATTTTTTGCTTTGTGAAAAACAATTATAACACCACAGGAGACCATATGACAAATTTCCACTTGATTATGAATGACCAGCTTTTTATGATTCTCGTTTGTTATTGTTTTCTCAGCGTGTTTGCAAACTGCAGCTATTTAGCTGTTTGGCCTTAAGACACTTTATTTGATTTATTTATTTATTTGCTTCATAAAGATAATTTTAAGACTGGAGAAGTTCAAATGACACATTTGCACTTAAATATAAATGTTATATTAATGTAATATATCTTTATTTGATGATCCACATTTCTTTTAACCTCAATTTAAACTGTGCTCGGCAGCACACTACTTTCCCGTGTCCACTGTGTCAGGCTATCAACATTAGTGTTCATTTATGTCTTGATAAACTGCTTTTGAAAAGTCAGCCAACAGCTCTCAATAGCTGTTGTGGGATCTCAAGTAATTTATGGTAGATGATCCGCTAAACACCATACAAGGTGCCGTACAATATGATCTCAGCATAAAGAAATAGGTCACATTCATTGTTTTGTTTCTACCAAGAGTCAGGAATAGAAAGACTGGTCAAGCTGTTATGCGGCGACATGCTGCTGGGAAAAACTTCAAAATAAAAGCATACCAAGGCATTGATGTCTATATATGATTGGCTGGCAAGATTTACCGTAATCCAGACGTACCGTAATCCTCCTCTGTACTGACTCAATTAAACAAAAGAACCAAAAAAAAAAGCGCTAAAAAAAAAAAAAACCTTGTGTCTCATGGAGTTCTAATCTCTTGAGATTTCGTCATATCTCGTCCCATTCCTAGTTAGAATGTATCAATCCATTTTCTATGCTTCTTGTCCTAATTAGGGGCTGAGGTGAATTTGAACAGTGTCCCAGCAACTACAGAGAACATTAGTGATAGCTTAGTATCTTCCAGAGACCCGTACCTCGAGACCATTAATTTAGGGCAGCAGTGGCATATAACTCACGAGATGTATGGTGGTCTTAAAAGGCTCAATAAGACTGGTGGAAAAGATCTAGGAGGCATAAAGTATCCCTGGATTGGGGTAAAAATTAAGTACTTGAGTTGACATGGTGAACTCACCACTAAGTGCACCCAAGAGATTAAATTTTCATTTAGAGATAAACTGGGACTGAACTGACATTTTGCTGAAACCTTAGGGATGCAATTATCTTGTCAGCATGCACATTTCTGTCACAAATCATGCGCCTTCATTTTCACAATGTTTGTGACGCCTTACACGTACAACGATTTGACCTTGATGCCACCTGTAACTACCACAAAATTAATCACGTTACTCTTTACTGTCCAATCTAGCCTGGCTGTCATAAACATATAAATATTATCCATTATTTTCTTCCATCCTTCCTTTAACACTCAGTCAATACAAAAGACAGTATTGTATCAACAAATCGATTTTTTTTAGACGTATTTATTCATATATTTGGGTTTTACATGGTTCCCTGACGCAATCCCCTTTTAGTGCATTTGCATGCCCCGCAATGCAATAGTTACAAATGTGTATTTTCAGTATTGTTCATTAACACTTTGAAGCACAGTTTATTGATTTTTACATATATTCAATTCCAGTTTCAGATTCACCTGAGTGCATCCAGCAATGATTTCAATCTCCATGTCCATATGCCATATCCCATATCTATTTATTTATTTATTTATAAGTCCAGTTATACAATCCCAGGTATTTGCAGCATGTAGTGTATATATATTTGATTGTTTCGATGTCTCGGTGGCGTGGCGAATAGCATGTCTGCCTCACAGTTCAAAGGTCCCGGTTCAAATCCACCTGGCTCTGGCCTTCCTGTGTGGAGTTTGCATGTTCTCCCAGAGCCTGAAGACTACTTGATGAAAATTCGATAGAAAGTCAAAGCATACTGCACGCTGACAGAGAAATACGACTAAGAACACTTAACTCTTTCAATGCCAAGCATTATCAGAAAATGAAACCTCTAGAGTGTCAGTATATTGAGCATTTTCACTCATCTTCCAAGGCTGACAGAATATTGTGTGCTATGTCTATGTAAACATGGGTGATATCATATGAAACACTCATTTCCATTTCTTACTTCAAATTTCAAATTTGTAATATCTGTGTTGTATGTATGGCAACACTGACATCCAGTGGTCACAGTCATCACTACAGGTCTTAATTGGCTTAATGTTACATACGCACTAGTCAAGGACGTCAGCTACCCTCCATAAACAAATGTTTTTGACAAGAATTGCATTTTTTTTTTTTGATTACTATTTTAAAAGATGAGAATTGTCATCCGTGGTACTGAAAGAGAAAGCACATATATAAATTCAGGTTGCTTTATGGAGTAATACCCACACAAAAAATGCACACTACACCCAGAAAAATAATTAATTGGACAAGTTCCAGAAGATTCCGTAAGCGTGAGGAAGAGGAATAGAGTTTGCGTGCGTGTAGCATGGATTATTGGACGCGCCCGTATGTTTGGGTCAAAAATGAGAGTTACCATCCAAGGATTGCCCGCAGGCATCCACTCCTCCATCTGCCACAGACTTTCCCTCTCAGTGACTGCAATCGCCCGCAAGCCAAATTCAGTGGATTAAAACTTTCATTGATTCTGGCTGAATTAGGCCCAGTGCGTGTGCATAAACCTTCAGGATTGTTATTGCAAAAGCACACAATTTTGTTCCAGATTGCATTCTATGAGTGAGCATATGCTGCAAAACTAAATGTGACAGTATTATTCTCCAAGCCTCTATAGATTTGAGTTATTGCACCACGTAGAAGAATGGAGACATAATAGATTGGCGCACTAGCTGTGGGTGTTTTTTTTTCTTTTTTTTAATTATTACATGAGGCCTAATATTATATGTTGGACGAGGGTGAGTGACTTCACGCCTCAACATGCTGTGATTCAAGGTTTTCACATGAGCATAAGGTTGTGGTGTTGTACAACTCCCCAAAGTGCATCGTACTTACCATGCATTACTTATGGAATGCATTTACAAGTACTTGGTTCAATATGTACTACATTTTTTAAGACAATTGTAATGCGTAAAGACATGTTGTGTTTAATACACATTCGAAAGTAAAATACGTGTTACAACAATGAATATCAAGCGTGTTGAAGCTGAGAGCAGGAGTGCCATAAGTACTACAACTATCACTTAGTTATACAGTGCATGCATGGCCTGCCAGGCTTCCTATAATCGTCAAAGGCATTTTTTTTTCTCATTTTTACTCCTCACTGGATTTCATTGCATTCACCAGATCCGCAGCTGTGTGTTCTGAAGTGTGCAGTAGTCCCTTCATCAGAAATATGCCTCCGAACCAAAGCCTATTGTCTGTGGGGGTGGATCATTTTGTTAGATTGAAAATGAACTGATATGTGGCTTGGGTTACATTTTGAATGCATGCCAAATTGGCCAAGTAGTGCTTCTGTTGTAAGTGATTTTTGTTCTTTCTTTTAGTGCATCTGGGAAAAATTCCAAGCTGAATAGCTAGTTAAACAATTCACCAAGGAATGCTTCAGTAGTAGGCAAACCCTCTGTGTTTATACAGTATCTTGTTCAATATATCATGTACATTAACACTTTAAAAGGCACAATCCCTTCATGTTTACCAGTGCCGCATTTGAACTGAATTGAATTGCTTGTCCAGTGAGTCTTGAATGCAGTCTTTCTCAAAATGTGGCACAAGCTTTGCGTTTGCAGTGTGAAGTGTAATTGCACATTCATGGCACCAGATGATGCAGTGGTACTGTCATTGTCAAAGTTGATGAGGGAGTTACAAACTTTTCAAATTGCTATCAACAACATTTTTTGTCTTGCTCTTCAGATTAAAATGTTTAAGATATTGGTGCGCCTGTGTTAACGTTCCAGATCAATTTACTTTTGTTATTATTTAACAATTTAATATTTAGTTTCAGCATCAAATGGTTCAGTTCGTTAAAAAGGTTTCTAGTTTATATCAACTTTTTTTTTATTGTTTGTATAAATACTATTGTATTGCCTTTTCTTTGACTATTTCTTTGACCTATGTATCCTCTGGCTCAAATGTAACAGTGGAATTTTTACTTTCAAATTATAAAATTTTGTCATAGCTTGTTATCCAAATGAAGGTTTAAACATTTTTTGTTAGCCATTTTAGATTTTTCGATTCATTTCTATTTAGGAGTGGCACCTCAACTGTTAAACTATCATTTTTTATTTATTTTTTTCGTCAAGAACAATTGATAACACAAAAAAACTCTACAAGGTACAAAATAATTAATTTTCAATATTTGCGTTTTGAATTCATAATCCTATAATTTGCACAGTTAAAACTTGCTCTCATTTTGTCATCTCTATGGAGTAGGCTGTTGGAACTTATATTTTTAGATAAATTGATTTTTTAAAGTTCACATGTATGTCGACACTATTTTTTTTTCAAAAATTTGTGTCTAATAAAATGTGATTAATTGAAGAGTGACATTATAGAATTCAAAATATAATTCCACTGACATGTGTTTTAATGCTTATGATTCCCCATATGATAAATTAATGAGGGAAGAAATGAGAAGCACATCAAGCATTCCAGGTTGTGGGTTCAAATCTGGGTTCCGCCCTCCCCAGGATGAGTTTGCGCCACTCGTGTTTGTGTGCATTTACTCCAGGATATCCAGGTTTTCCTCCCACATTCAAAACACATCTACAGGCAGCATTTTCTAAAAAATATTGGCACCCCTAATTAAGATGTTTTCTTTAGCTTGTAATATATATATATATATATATATATATATATATATATATATATATATATATATATATATATATATATATATATATATATATATATATATATATATATATATATATATATTATATGCAAAAAAAAATCCAAATCCGTCATTTGTGTGTGCCCCAGTTATTAGCTCCCCTAATGTCAATATTTTATTGATGTTATGTCCCACATTTATTTGCAGTAAGAAGTAAATTAAGTTCAAGACTTTTAACACTGTAAGGTTCTTTTTGCTGCTGTAAAAGGTCCTTAATGCAAATATGAGCGCATGTCTATGATTGTTTGTCTATGTCCCTGTCATATGTGTGTAACCATCTCTGGCCTGAAGTCAGACAGAATCAGCCCCAGCTAACCCCAGACCTTAATAAGAATAAATGGCATAAAAAAAGGGATGAACGATGAACCTATATGAAGCCCATATGCAGAGTTCAAAAAAAGATGTAACCATGGCAACTGTAAGGGAAAAAAACAGACTTGGATGTCATTCAGTACAGTACAGTAATGAGCCCCGCCTAACTTTTCATTTAACGACTTCCATCCAAAGCCTTTTCAAAGCCTTTTTGAGTTTAGTTGAAATAACAGCACGGTGAGATCATTTAAATTAGGCTGCTTTTACTTACCTGATTGGAGATGAGATCCTCACATACGGACAGAGCCATCTGGATGGCATTCGGTTTGTGCGTGACGGAGATGGCCGTGAGCTTAAATTTGTCCCGTCCGTAGACTTGGTTGGCTTGGGTAACCGCATCTTTGAAGACCTGCTCGTACCTCTTCTGGCTGAGGACCGCTCCGATGTTGACAATTTTCGGCTCGCAGCCGGCCCGTGCGCACGAGCACCACACGAGCACCGCTAACAGAAAGAGCCGCATCGTTTGCGCCAGCAGCACCGTCAAACAGAAGCCACCGGCCCGCGCACTTCTTCCCCCGGTGCAGGCGCCTCGGCTCGAGCAGCTTCTGGACGGCAGCGCGACTCTGGCAATCGGGTGCAGGCACGACGCGTGTGGGCGGTGTGAACCGGGAGCGATGGAGGGAGGGTAGCCAGCGAAAAAAAATAAATAAATAAGAGTGAGAACACTGTCAAAGCTGTGAATTTATCGGCAGTGCGGAGGACTGAGCGCGATCATCTCAGAAGCAAGCCACGAAGCATCTTGCACCTTTCCCCTGTGAAAACGTTCTCGCCGGGGAGAGCTGCAGTGTGTCATGAAGCGTGTGCGTATGAGGGGGGTGGTGGTGGTGGGGATGATCATGCGCCGAAGTTCCAGGTCGCTTCGGGCTAAGCGGCTGCTGTCCTTGGTCCTGACAGCTGTGCACGCGCGCTTTGGTGCTCCTGCGCGCCCCCGCCATGCACTACCCATTTTTTTCCTTTCCCTTTTTTTTTTTTTTTTTTTTTTTTTTTTTATTCAGTGCCAGCGTTGGCGTGATGTGCTGCCAGAGAATCTGATTCTGAAGCAGAAGACAAATTGCTTTACACCATGTAAACCTTATTGATCCAATTAAGGAACATATGAGAGGATAATTAATTGAATTTGTCAGGACTTAAGTAACTAAAGTAAATAATTACTTTAAATTATTATCTAAAGTAACAGGTACAAAAATAATCAATATACTAAGGACTAAAGTACTTAATTTCTTTGGGTACTTGAGTGCCAAAGTAACTGAGTACTTAAGTATCTTTGTACCTAAAATAACTGAATCATTTCGTACATAATATAATCAATCATATGAATGTCGTTCATTTTTTTTCACGTGAGATGGTGTGGATGGTTTGGTGTTGTGCGCAGAGAATTTTGTTTTGGTTGTTTTATTTGTAATGTTTGTTTTTTTTTACATTTTTCAGTTATTTAGGCATCATCTACATGTCCACAGGAGCAATAGTATTTATTTTTTAATCATTTTGAGCATTCAAGTTTACTTAAATGTATTAAGGTCAGGCAAAGTGCTTTTTGTGTGCTATGTTGTTCAGCCTTCTTGCTAACATCCTAATGGTGCTAACGGCAGATGCAACTAGCAATTTGAGAGCTATTCAGCAGTTTGTTTACAGCAGCCCTAAGTGGTACGGTTCAAATCTATGGTACGGTACAGTCAGCCATACAGAAGCTACTCTCTATTTTATGGCGTGAACTGTTGGTGGAAAGTGTTGATGAAGGGTGTAAAGATGAAAACTGCAAGACCACAGTGAAGATCAGTGCAAAGAACTCATGTCTTAAATTATAAAAATACAAAACTGTAATAATTACATACTAGAATTACGAGCTCAAGCAGCAGAGGGAAGACATCGTTGATTGTGATGACTTACATATTTACGTCTTGTTTGAACGGGCCCTGTCACATTATTATACACCAACTATGTTTGCCTTTTGTATTCTGAATTTGCCTTGACATTTCCAATTTCAAAATCCAATGAAATGTAGACATTACTTTGAATTGTGCTTCAACTGAATTATTTAAAAAAAAAAAGAATGAATCCAATCCATTATCCAGAATTGGCTAAAGCTTTGGACAACGGGGCCCAGGAGAATTGAAAGACAATTACAGACGAGAGCTTTAAAGGTAAATGATTTAAGACCACTTCTAAGCAGCTTGCTGTTCCTGTGACTACATTTGTGTTTATCATTCAGAAATCTACAACCCACGGAACTGTAGCCAATCTCCCTGGACGTGGCCGTCTCATTATTCATCATTATCATCGTTCTTTCACTACCATTGGGGTACTGATGAAGAAAACATTTTTTTAGTGCTCAATCTGCAACATTTTGGTCTTGCGCAACGAATAAAATGAACCAGGGAGTAGACAGGCCATTAATCAAATAGCAAGTCAGTCACATCCATCTTTCCATCTGTCACACACTTACTGTCCCACGCAACTTGTGTTCCTTATCGTGGATGACAGAATGCAGGATTTGATAGTGTGTGAGCTCGAGTTCAAGTAAATGTTAGGAGCATCCTCACTGCGAGATACAGGAGCTGAATCAGCTTCATGGTTACCTAGGAAACAAGAATCCCTCACACTCACAAACACTCACAAAACGAAAACAGTCACTCGCTCATTGTGTGAACTAGTCAAACGCATATTTGTTCTTTTGCCTAAATTATTAACAGACAAATGAATACCTTTACCCGCGGGGATTGAGCTCTGAGCCATGATGGAGTTTATTCTGAGCGTAATGTTATTATCAACATATGCTGCCACTTGAAAAGGTGTTTGAAAACGGGGCCAGTGCGAGAATCATCAAACAGCGTGCTGAATTATAAATCAGTCAACCGACTGGTCTCGCTCGGTGTTGTAGGGAGCTGATGAATTAATCACGAGGATGAACATTTCACCATGCATCATCAGCGAGCTTGGAGATGACTGGTTTCAATTTGTCTCAATTTGTCTCCAGTGACAATTTAGTTCAATTCAGTTGCTTTTATTTATACATGCGCTCTTCCCATTATTTGTTAATACCATCTCTATTACAGACAAGAACCGTATCATGGGGTTCACATGATCAGGATTTCGGAGTGAGCTCATTTTCGATAAAAATGATAACCGATCACCAATCTGATCAAAAGATGGACCGATATATTAATTTTAACCAGTGGGTTTAAAGCGGTCATGGGCCAACAATGGTCCGGAGGCTCATTAAACTTTTAAATCTGGCCTGCCGAACATGAAGAAATTATCAGCCAGGAGGAGAGTTATGATGTTAATATCCTGAGGAGTAGCAGAACTATCTGTGCTTTAAAATAGTAACAATTAGGATTTTTTTTAAAAAGCTGTATGTTGTTCATTTCACTTTCAATTGTTGAAAGAATCATTTTAATAAACAGTTAAATACACGGGGCTTCAATAACACTGTTGGAATGCTTTTGCTCATTTTCTAATGAAGTTAAAGCACATTGATATTCCACATTTTTTTTCTCTTAGGAGGTGGATTATCAAAAGCCCTCCATCCATCTGATCCCGGAACAGACGTTTGGTCAAATTTCAGACAATTTCTGGCCCTTGAGTCAAAATGTTTGCCAACTTCTGGTCCATACCTTAAAATAATAATAATAAAAAAAAAGATTTCGAACAGTGGTGTGCCATTGATGTTTGATGACATTGGCGAATTTTATTCCGCAACTCCAGAAGGTAGATTTTCCAAAGGACTTGCACAAGACTTGCACAGGGCAAGAAAACAGTGTTGCCAGTCCAACATAAAATAAAATCAATCACAAGCATTTATATTTTTTAATTGTTATTATTTAAAAGAAAAGCATCAGCAGTTTACTGTACCATTGACAGTATCTTGAAAGCAAATGTCACCGGACAGAAACAGGAGGCTGACTGCAATAAATAATTAATAATAAAATTGAAATATGTACATTGTTATTTTTCTGCTTGTGGATTTTTTTTCATGAATATACTCACATGTTTGTTAAAGGTATTTCATAACAACCAAATGAAACCATGACTACCTATGTGCTGCTAAAGCATGATAAAATAATGAACATAAACAATAGCAACCGCAATGCTCAAACCTTGTCCTCATGGTGTGGGTGGAGTTGTATTATTGTGTAGCTAGACAGCTCAGTGTGTGAGCTCGAGAGTGTGTGAGTGCGCGAGCTCTCTGTGGATTTGCGTGTTTGTGTACTCCAGTTTTAAAGCCGGCAATGATTTCTGCATGCTCGGCAGCTTGTGCTCATTTTGTGCCTCTGTCTCACTGAGTGTGAGAAGCTTTTTAAAACTCATAAGGAACTTATGTAATGACTGCAGAGCAGGTTGGTCCCATCTTACTGATGCGAGAGTGGGTGGAAATAGAAGCAAGGGAAGGTTCCTAGCACACATTGAACAAGGAGCCTTGACACAGCAGGACCGCCTAAGTGCTGAGTTGAATACAAACTGTCTGCAGCAGTCGCATCAAGGCAAAGAGGGTAAATTTGGAAGCTCTGCTCACCCCTGACATTATGAATGCAGAGAAAGTCAAGCAGTCACATAAGTAATCCCAAATTAATCTTTGCCTTGGGCAAAGTGTTGCACATGGGGCAACATCAGACATGCAATAACAAACACAGAAAAAAACTAAGATAATAACACAAATTAAACCAACAAAACCATAACTATTCAATAAATAACAAATAAGAAGATGCGTGTATGTAATAGATAGATAGATAGATAGATAGATAGATAGATAGATAGATAGATAGATAGATAGATAGATAGATAGATAGATAGATAGATAGATAGATAGATAGATAGATAGATAGATAGATAGATAGATAGATAGATAGATTCAGCTGCAGCAGCAGCCTGCTACTGCTAGGGCTTAACAATTTCACTGCAGTCCTCAGATAACGCCATTTCAGGATTATCAACGCTGCATTTTCTTTTCAAGGCTTTGAGCTTACCAATGGCATGCTAAAGATGACACAAATCAGATCTGAACTGGACAAAAAGAAAAAAAACGAAATTTTGCCCTTGCTCATGGACGTTATTTCCTCAATGCTCTGCGATAAACAAGCATGCAATTAACTTAGCTTTGAAATATATATATATATATATATATATATATATATATATATATATATATATATATATATATATATATATATATATATATATATATATATATATATATATATATATATATATATATATATATAAAAAAGCAGAGATGAATGAATATGACATTTTACGACCCCCTTGTAACAGAAAATATGTATCTTTTCACATGTAAACAATGCCTTCGTAAATATCCCCATTATGATGTTTCTCTTTTTACTATTACCAAGACCAAAAGGTTCATTTAAACCATGATATGAGTTGAAAGCCATTTGGCGAAAGAATCAGTTTCTGTTTGAAGCACTAAAGTGTTAAGTCAAAGTATGGGGGGTAAATAATCATATACAGTAATATAAAATAAAATTGTACGTTCACAGTCACAGTTTCACATAATTACATATTTTGAATGCAAGTTAATACAGAAGTTCTTGCTTTACTTGACTTTTTTTTAAACCAATAAGACGGACTGTCTCACACTTAACTCTTTAGGTGCCAGAGTTTTGTTTTGTTTTTTTTTTAAAGAAAAAAATATTCCATCTTCAAAATGGTTAGCGATAAAGGGATGCTTGGTGCAATACTGCTACTTCTGACACTTCAACGGTTAAAACTTTTTTTCTGCCCTTGCATTATTCGGGCAAAAGCTTTTAATATTTTAATGGTATGATGTCATCTTTTTTTAAATGTATTACCTGTTTTGAATATACTTTGCAAATATTGGACTGAAGCTTATTTCATAAATCACAGTGCATGTTAGAAAAATCACAATTTCAGTTCTTCCCCTAAAATCATTAAGCCCTTTGCTACAACTTCATACCCCCCCCCCCCCCCCCCCAAAAAAAAAAAAAAAAAAAGTTATCATTTTTCTTTACATTTTTGAGCATGAAACTGAAGTGAAATTATTCACACCTTTTGTTCCCTGGACTGCCTGCCCCCTCTCTGGAAAAAAATCCGATGAAACACTGCGTTGGTGTGTCCATGTGTGTTAGATTGATTTGTAAAACACAATCGTACATTACATCAGAATCGCAAAATTTCTTGGAAAAAATCGGAAATTCATTTCTCATTCCGCCTTAATTTTGTCACGTTCTGTCTGTCTTTGTTGTGGGATTTAGTATGTGTAGTATCAGTTATAGGTTTTTTTCCTAGCGTCTGTCGTCACTGTAATTAGCTTCACCTGTCACCCGTGTGTTCCAGGCTATTGTTTCCACCAGTCAGTTTCCCCCCGCCCCTTGTTGTTAACAGGCGTCTTAATTAGTTCTGTTAGTATTCAAGCCCCAGTGTTTTGCCCCGTCCCTTGTCGGGTCATTGTACGTCTTCCCCCCGCTCTCTTGCCTCGTGCTGCCCTGAACCCATCCTTCCCTTGTTGCCTCCTATTCCTGTTACCCCAGTAAGTTTGAGTTTAGCGTTTTTGTTGTACTTTGTATTTTGGGTTCTTTCCAACCCTGCCTTCGTTTGTTATTAAATCCACGTCATTTGAGCCTCATCCCAGTCCGTTCTGCATCTTATTGGTTCCGCCTTTCCCACATCACACACCTCCTCAAGCCGCTATGCCCAACCATGACAAATTTTTCACCCAAATCTTTTTTTTTTTAGTTGTTGAGCAATATATATATATATATATATATATATATATATATATATATATATATATATATATATATATATATATATATCATATATCAGTGCAGTTAGCGTGATCGCGGAAATCATGCCTGTGTTTCTCATACACAATGCAAGCGTGATAGCGTGCTCTCCGCTTTTGTGCAAAACATGCATGTGTTTCTTGTACACAATGCTTTTATCACGGAAAGATGTTTATTATGGTTGAATGACTGTAACATGCAACCCATGTTTTCTGATCAAGAGAGAGAGGGCAGGCCTCTTCCACTTGTCAACACTTTGACATAAACAAAGCTGATGAGGTCTTTGAAATGAGTGCTTCAGTGAGTCAATGTCAAATTGAAGCCTGTTTCCTTGATGTGTTTCTCATGTTATGTCCCACATAAATCATAGATGCGTTAACCCTGTCTGTACTTCACTTTGTCCATGCCGAACTGAAGCATTCAGTGCTCGTGCACACCACATGGATTTTAGCTTTCTGCTACATTTGCTAGGAAAAACAGTGGGGGTTGAATAGCAGATCTATACAGATCAATAGGTGTGTCAAATTGGAGAGGCCTGTTAGTGCGGGGACAGAGACGCATTGTGTAAATGTTTGTGTGCTCTAAGAAAGAACTACAGAGATTGAAACAACTTCTGCTAAGCTTGTTCAATCATCAAAACAGATTTATTGATATTCATGCATTAGAATTATGACTTTATTCCTCTCTGAGTATCACTTAGTAGCCTATTACAGCTTTATTCCCCAAAAAAGATATAACTTGACACAAATACAGAATCAAACAAGTTGAAAAAGGAAGTGATTATATTGCCGGTATGAAACTCTCTTGGAAGAATTTATTTATCAAACTATTCTTGTGCAAGTTACCCTTGTTTATATAAATGTGTAGTGATGTGACAACATACCTCAGGCATTTTTATCAGGATGGTTCGACACAGTAAAGTAAGTCTTGGATGTGCACTTAAAAGGAACATGTATCTGGCAATTAGAAATCTCTATGATCTAAATCAACTTTCAAAGTATTGTAGTTTTTCTTCCTTGATTTAAAAAAAAAAAAAACACTCACATACACATTTGGTTGACAGTGATGACATCTGAGTGCACTTAATGTTTTTGCTTATGGTGCTTGACAAGAATGCTTGGTTAAATATTAATGAGTAAAAATCAAGGAGGAGGTCCCCTGCTTCAGCTACCTTAAAAATGTCTACATGTGGATGAGTGGGAGGCTGATGTAATAGAGGCTGACGTAACAGAGACTGAGGCCTTGAGACGAAATTTGAAAAGTAATTGGTTAAAGAAACAGTCCATTTGGTGATAGCTTAAATTTCATCTGCAAGGACAATACATTGTCAAAGCACGGGGCAAATTGGATTGACATGACAACACATAAAAATGCGGGAAAAAAAATCAACACAACTTGATGTAAACAATCCAGGCCAAACAAACACCATCAAATGGATATTCTCTTTGTTATATTTCATTGACCGTTGGAAATAAAGCAATACAACTTCATAGAACAATCTTTACCATATTTACAGTTGTCAAGACGTACTCTTTTTCCCAAAAATGAAGGCCACCAGTATGGCTGCATGCTATGAACGGTAATTTAAAGATTAGATTTTTTTTTTTTTACACCATTCAAGGAAGATTGATCTGTCAGCCATATAAGTCGATTTTTGACGCACAGATGTGCATGTTAATATGAGCTGTATTCTTACCTACAATATTAATCGTATAGGTGCATCCTATACACCGGTGTGTCCTATATTTGGGGAATCACTGTATCTTGTAAATGTGGTTCAGCACTTCAGAGTGTTAAGGCCATCAATGAAAGCCTTGATTGTATTATAGATTGTATTATACTGTAGTACTTAGTAGTAGACAGTGCCGCAAAAGGAGTCAGGTGATTTTGCTGCTAATAATATGTTGAGTATGCAAAGTGCTTTTGGACTTCTAATGACAATGACCCAGAAAGAAAGAACAGTTTTCTAAAGCATTGTACTCTTTCTACTGCGGAGTGTCATTCTGCAGGGATGTTTGCCCTTTTTGGAAGGCTCTCCTCTGTCTAAAGAGGAACGCTGGATCTCTGAGTGACCATCGGGTTTTTGGACACCTCCCTAAGGCCATTCCCCCCGGTCGCCAAGTTTAGACAGGTTCCAAATGTCTTCCATTTACAAATAATGGAGGCCACTATGGTCAAAGCAGCATTTTTTTTTTTTGTATTCTTCCCCAGATTTGTGCCTTAAGGCAGCCTGTCTCGCAGGTCTACGGACATTTCTTTGACTTCCTTCATGCTTAGTGTTTGTGCCCTAACATGCACAATCAATTGTAAGACAAGTGTGTGCTTTTACAAATTATGTCCAATCAACTGAATTCACTGCAGGTGGACTCCACTTAAGCTGTAGAAAAAAGTGGAAAAATTATGCACCTGAGCTCAATTATTAGCTTTACTCTATGATTACTTACAGTATGTATATAAATGTGATTTCTTAGTTTTCTAACTCACATTGTCATAATGATAATGGGGTATGGTGTGTAGAATTATGAGGCAAGATTAATGCAATTTAAATGAGGATATAAAATGGCAAAATGTGAAAAAAGTGAAGCACTTTTCCTGTATGCACTGTAAAAACATATATATATATATATATATATATATATATATATACATATACAAACATATATACATATACAAACATATATACATATACAAACATATATATATATATATATATATATATATATATATATATATATATATGTGTGTGTGTGTGTGTGTGTATACCATATAAGTATATATATAAGTATAAAGATTTAATTGTTTCATTTATTCGTGAATTTGTGATAACAGAAAAACATTTGAATTGTTGTTCCATCGCTAGTAAATTTTAATATTGAGCTAAGTGTCGAGTTATGCTAAATGCGGCTAAGGAACGTGTGTGTTGGCCTTTACAAGCGATAATTTGTTCATTAGCCAATGCCAAAAGCCATGGTTGTCCACATATATTACTTTAGATTAAAGGTGCTCTACTTATTTTCTTAGTCACCTGGAAGAAAATGTATATTTTTCATTTTTAGGTCAATAGGTGTTTAAGAAAATGGTATTACAGTGGATTAAAACAGTTTAATAGAAAAAGCTCAAAGAGGATTTTGGAACAATATTTAAACACACTTACATCTCTTTAAACATAGTTCAAAGGAGTATATTTGATTGTTATAGAGGAAAATGGAACTTTTTTTTATAAAACAGTGGCGTATGTAAATAAACCTAAGTAATTGTAGCAATAGAATTGTCACAGTTTATGACATAAAACTAGCGCTATGTCGAAAAAGACAATTCAGTATGTTATGACGCAAGGCAAGTTGCGAGTTGCAAGTTTTTCTTGTATTATTATGTTTTCACAGGAATAAAGGTTATCGCATTATAAATAATAATATGTTGCACTACAGATGAGTACCCCATCATTTTTGACAACTAAATCACTCCAAATGCAAACATTAAGAATTAGGTCTATTTGTACACATGCACTTTGCAAATTACTCACTACTTAGGAAGAAAATTTCCATTTGCTGAATATGATGGGGAACTTTTACAAATTCACCACTAATTTACACTGAATGCCTGTGCTGTTGAAAAGCAAGAGGGAACTTTGAAATGCAGAGTAACTTATAAAGCAAAGAGGTTAGAGTGAAGTCATTATCCAACATCAGGACAGCTGCTGGGGCTAAAGGCAAAGCGGGTGACACACTACAACAGATGGGCCGACTAAAGGACATCTGTTCCACTACTGTATGACTTGGCCGACAGGAATACTTTTCACTGTCGTGGAGTGTCAGGAGTTTTTGTGTTGCCACACAAATTGGCACGAGAGTCCCATCGGCAGAGCTGTTTGACTGGCACGGAGAGCTCAGTGTCACCTTTCTGCGCTGCAACTATGCACTGAGTGGCCTTGGCTCACTGCAGTGCCCTTTCTGTCCAAGGAGCCAGTCGGCCTGTAGATGGCACTGTACAGTAATAGCCAGGGAAAGTTCAATCAATTATAAATAACGATATCGGGATAATCCTCTTTTGTCTCAGAATTGATAAAACAAGAGTATACATTTAGAAAAGTGACAAGGAAGGATGGCTGATTGATTGGGGTTAATTTAGAGATAGAATTATTTTATTGTTATAAACTCAGGATTATTATTTCAGGGTTTCACATGATAGATTTTGATGCGAGCACGTCTGAACTGTTGGTTTTTATTCTCTGAATGTGTTTTTGTTTTTGTTTTTTAACAGAAATAGTGAATACAATAAGAACTGAGGCAGTGAGGACGATATGATTAGTTTGCTGATGCAAATCCATAATTACTCATTAATTTTGTATTGTGCTGATGTACATTTCAAGTAAAAAGATAAAATAGAATCATATAAAGCATTTTTAAGGACCTGAATCACTTCTATTGTGTAGAGCCAATTTGTAACATAGTTTGCCGTTGGAGCTGTTTTCATCTTATATTTTTCCTTTTTTTTTAAAAGTTGTTTTGTGTCTGTCTTTTTTATGTCTGCTTCTCTTTTCAGCTTTTTCTTTTAAGGTTTATTTTCTGCAGCTGTTTAATGTCAGCATGTTTTTGGTCTTGTTTTCCACTTTTTTGTAAGCCTAATTCTGTATTGTGTTTGAGTGTGCATCTTTTTTGCTTGTGAAATTTAATGTGTGGTTTTGTTTTGTTGTTTTTTTTTTGGTTTGATTTTTTTTTTTTTTTTTTTTTGCTTGAGGTTGGTTTCTGTTGTTTGTATGATTCCCGTGTTTGTCACGTTCTGTCACGTTTGTCACGTTCTGCAGATTGCTGCTTGCCACCTAGTTTCAGCTATCCCTCGTGAAGCTAAGCTGCTATAGAATGGATGGATGGATGGATGGATGGATGGATGGATGGATGGATGGATGGATGGATGGATGGATGGATGGATGGATGGATGGATGGACATTCATTCTTTGCGACCCAGATCCCAACAGCAGAACATCTTTCGTCACCCTTGGCGTTCTTGACTTGGTTTATTCCAATGTCCAAAGCACAGTAAGGTGCCAGTTTGAATTTTGTCCAGCAGAGGACGCCAATGTTTTGATATAATTTAGCTTGGCGATTCCTCCAAGGGCGCACAAAAACATGGAAAAGATGAGAAGGAAGAGGATAATTTTCAAGTTTGATCGAGGAAAAAAAGAACAAATATGAATTAACACATATGTTTGTAAACTTTAAAGTATGCGTTTATGAACCAACCAAAAGACGGTCAGAAATCTAAAGTGTCACGCTGATATCGAAGTCGAGGACTGTTCTCACTGTAAAACTGACTGAACCACCGTCTGTGTTTCTGGATGGCTGAATCTTCCTTCACGAGGAGAGGTTTGGAGATGTACTTTTTATTGTTCCAGATCATCACATCCCGCTCAAACTTGACAGAAACAGAAAAATATTTTCTGAATAATTCTGAATGAATAATTCTGGAATCTGTACAGTGAATGTTTGTTCGCAGCACTTGGATCAAGTGTTGTTCAGTTGTGTTTCCTGTGTTCAACAGTTATGACAAGGCAAACATGTGCATGTCAGTGTTCAAGTGGACTTTACCTGTATGGACTCTCCTTTCAAGATTAATTTAGGCACCAGGGCTGAAATATTTGATTGATAGAATATTGTATGTGAGACACACTGCAAGAGGGGCTCCACTGGTGTCACACCTTGCATGATCACTCCCTTGCCTAAGAAACTGTGGTCGAATTGTAAAAACACCACTCCTGGGCCTACCTGAAACGCATCAAGAATGTAATTTTGAATGCGGTAAACTAATTGGATGAACACAGTAAAATTTTGAGCATGATTTTTATCCATTAAATTTATGTAACCCCAACTCCTAAGTTGACTACCTTTTGAAGCTCATGGAGAAAATACCAAGAGTGTGCAAAGATTAATCAAAGCAAACCTATTTTGAAAGATCTAATCAATAAAAAACGTGTTTTTCTGTTCTTTCAACTTTTTTCATAAAGTACATTTCGTACATATTCATTCATTATTTTGATGCCTTCGGTGAGAATCTACAATTTAAATGAAAAAAAAAGAAAGAAAAAATGCTGGGAATAGAAAGGTGTGCCCAAACTTTTGGAGTAAATTACAGAATTAGTTAACCCTAAATGTATAGTTATTTATTAATAAATAACACTGAAAGGCTGGATGACCCTATCCCAGAATCAGACCAGTGTCTGCTAAGGTATACATGTACTGTAGTTACTGTATATTACACATACTGCAATTTTTTTAACAAGGTAAAACTCACTCTCACTGATATTAAAAAAGTATTTTCCACAGATACAGGTTCACTGTGGTTATGAGTGAAACTAAAACAGTATTATCATAATTACAGTATGACACAGCAGTCTATGAACATTTACCTGTCTAGCAACAACATTGAAGTCCAAAACAGGCCAATGGCAGCCAAATACATAAAGAGAATGTTTCACCAGCATCTGTGAACAATGATTGTTGGGAAAGCACTCTGGTGCCCACTCAGCCTTGAAATAACAAACAAAGACAGAATTGAGACAACTGCACAGTTTAAAACAGGTGATATAACAATGTTCGCCCCATTTTTACAGAGTACCCACAACACCATCAAGAATTAAGCTCACTTCTTGTAAGAAATCTGACATGGTGGCTGTAAACACACAAAGATGAATTAGCCAAAAGTAAACCTACTTTCCAATCATGACGAACAAAGTGCCAGATTTTGTTGTTTGTGTGGCGTAAATCGACTCCACTGACAATGCCCGGTGTGTGCAAGTGAGTCAGGTGAGACAGATCTGCTGCATTTTCAGGAATCTCCTACAGTGACACCAACATCTTAATGCAACCCCGCATTATGCAGCATGACAATAGCTATTCTCTAAGTGAAATTTTGAAATAAAACTGCAGACTAAAAAAAAAAAATTGTTTACCTTAGCTCAAATGAGCAATTTTAACAGACTTACATATAATTAATATAGATGTGTTCAAATGCACAGTATGGAGTAAGTCAACCCTTTATCATCTTTGGGGTTCTTGGTAAGGTATTGAGGCGTTTGAGATGACATGGCTACATTAATTGGCGTGCATCCCTTGCAGAATGACAGCCGCTAAAACTTGTTGTTTCAACCTCCGCACTTGATTGAAGAGAAGCTTTTCTTTGGCTATTACTCACGCTGCTCCTTAACTTTTGTCATGATCATCTTCACTCCACAAGGTAAGATCTTGTAGGTAGCAATGGGTCAAGAGAAAAATTGATGGTCATATAGTTATTTTCACTTTAAATGAGGGTCTCGATAGTTGTCACCTTCTCAACAAGCCTTTATCTGATTGGTTTTCCAGAGTTGTGCGTGTCTAAAACATGATCCCATTCATTTGCCAACAGAAGATGTTGTCTGGGATGGATTTAATGATCAAGTAATATTTTCTTTTTTTCTCTTTTTAAAATCCCTGTAATTTTACTGTTGATGGTTGTTACTGTTGAACGACAACAAATTTAGAAGCAAACTGCAACTAACCCAAACATTCAAGAGTTGTCCTCTTGAACTATTTGGTTGGTTATATTCATTTTCAATTTGACCTCTTCTTTATTTTTGACTTGAAATTTAGTTGATTCTGTGGAAATAATGTGTTTGAATATAAATAATGGAAGGTGAATTTTTACCCGAGTGTTAGCATCTTCTAGTGCCCAGTGCCTATAATTCCTCTCGTGGGTCGGCCATGCCAAAAATCAATGTGCTTTACATACAAGATGAGTCGTGTGTGTCATGATGGTGTTTTCCATACATCACAAGCACGTACCTCTATGTGAGCACTGACATAATGTTCTGTTCGTCCATGATAGACCCACTCGCCCTTTGCAATCTCCTCCTGTTCTGGAACAATGTACTGAGGATCTTCTCCATCACAGTGAAACCAAACCAGGATCTGACCGTTAACTTCACAACTGGGCCAGACGTCCACTTTTGCAAAGTCTGGCACTCAAAGACCAAATAGATAAAAAACAATACTGTCACACACTACCGTCTTTTCTTATTGGTGGGGAATCGTTTTAGATACCACGTTCAATGACACTGAAGGCAATAATGTTCAAGATTTTTATTTAATTTACTGCTTAAGTGATATTATCTTGTCACTTAATATATAATATTTTAAAGTGATCATCTACGTACAATGCGATTTGCCATTACCTTTTGCAGCATATGGTATCCTTACACATTTGCCATCGCTCCCCCGAAACTGCCATCCATGGAATGGGCACTCAATGCAGATTCCTATCACACGTCCTCCAACAGCCAGGTTGGCACCCAAGTGTGGGCAGTAAGCATCTAACACATAGGCCTTCCCGTCTTCACCTCGAAACACTACCAACTTTACACCTAAGAAAAGCAATTACACAATTAAGAGTGTGTTAAGCCAGTTTTGACTTGAATAACTTGCTTGAATTACCTTTTCTTTCTCTCAGCAGGAGTTTTGACTATAAAAACAATGTAAAATACTGGAGCAGATGGTGTCGTTAATGAGTTTGAGTTGTAGAGTCAGCTTGCAAATTCTTTATACCATTATTAGTTTCAATTTTTCCCCTATTTTTTTCCCCTCACAGTTTTGTAGTGATGTTCTTGATCATTGTGCTGCCGCATCTCTTTTTTTTTAGAAAAGAAAACATGGGTAGCAGCTTATTACATTCTGTATTTAAATCAAATACAGTTGTTTCTTATATTTTAAAACGCTGAAGAAAATTCATCAAGAAAACTTTCAATTGATAAACGTTCTGTTCAGAGATCCAAATAAATAGATGTATGTATACAAAACAATTCAATGCTCACTTGATTGGGCAACAGTAAATGAAAACAAATCAACACAACATTAAATCAGTCATCATGACATCCAGGCATATCAATCTTTGTGACAACACAAAACAAATTCAGTGCTTTTACAGATGGTTAGAGCCCGACTGAAGACTTATGTGATTAAGGGAATCATGTTTCTTTGACCACACTCACAGGTGGAAAGGTGTTAACAAAGAGGCATTGTTAGACATGACAATGTCACTAAGTATCCATATTTCACAACAAAACAACAAACTTGAGCTGTTAGTATACTTTCAATATTCTTTAATAACAGTGTAAATGAAGCAGCACACCACCCACATTTGGTGTGTGTATATATATATATATATATATATATATATATATATATATATATATATATATATATATATATATATATATATATATATATATATACAGTATATATATTTATTTATTTATTTATATTTGGCATATTATGTAAATGTTTTAGTCTTAATAATGGTACTTTGTCTAATGGTACTTTTGTCTGGTTTAAGTCTTGTTATCAAAACAGTTTTGATTTCAAGCAATTCTGATGTTATACACTGGATCAACACCACACACATTTTTCACACACAGTTCAAGTATATTTATGTTTTTAGTACTTGCATTTAATCTGGAGGGGACATTTGCTTTTAAACTAATACTGTATTAAGGAACAATTTCTATTTCGCTTTGTTTTGAAATACATTTAAGTTTAATTATTGTCATATTTAAATGTATTAAAAAAATCTATTCTTTGCACATTCCTTTATGTTTTTGCTCATCTTTTTAACGCTAATACATTCAATGATAATAATTTTGGTGGTACTTGGACAGTTAAGATTTTCTTAGGAGATACTTGTACAAACTTTGATAAAGGTTGCACTCATCTTAGCAGTTCAAACAACAAACTTTTGCAATGACATAATCTGAATACTGTGATACATACCAACCATGGTAACATCTCTGACTTGTCCATTTTCCAGCATATGAGAATCCAGAACTCTGTACCAGCCATTTGGGTAGACCGGGGGCAGGTCTCCAGTTTTCCTGCGGCGGCGCACATCATTGGCGGTGTGCGCTTTGGAGTGACCATCCCCTGCGATGTATCCCACATCCTCCGGTCCCTTGAGCATCTCCATTGGGCAGAAAAACAGCTTGTACAAGGAGATCAACAAGAGCAGGGAAACACATGCTGTGACGCATACATCAGCACGCACTGGAGCTGCATTGAGCCAAGTGGAATAGTCGGTGCCCACAAGCACGCCCAGGCGCTCTCCGGTCAGCAGGAAGAGGAGGACACACACCACCAGGCCGGCCGAAGCACCTACCCTCTTGATAAACTGATGCTGACTCATGGTACTGGTTGGCTCTATGCTGACATAATTTGAGTGAGCAATAGCAGCTGAAAGGCAAACTTCTTTTTTTTCTTTTTTTTGCACCAGTTCTCAGGCTCTAAACACCCCTTGTTAATGGATTCCAGGATATTTTAAAATAAGAACAAAGCCAGCTGAAGTTGCCAAAAATAGAGTAAGTTATACCTGCAGCATGCAGATTGAGGAGTAGTTCTATGTAGTGTGGAGCTATATGACTCCACCCACTAAACCTTTCACTGCACTCACGCGGATTATAGACCTTTGGTGCCCTGCCCCCGGCGCCTTCATGATGTGCTTTTATTACAAGGTGTCCATAAAGTCTCTTTACCATTTCAAAAATGTATTAAAAATGCAATTGATTCGATAATTTATTTAGATTTGCTCTATTGTATTCAGCGTTTATTAAAGATTTTTTTTTACCTCATTTAATACACTTCTACATGGGCACCATTAGTTGCACGAAGCACATCAAGACAGTGCTCGATTTCTTGCCATGTTCGCTGTAGAATATAGCCTCATCAATTGTGGCAATGGCATCAGTAATCCTTTGCTTAAGGTCAGTAATGTCCCTTTGTTCGTGTATCGAACAAAGATACACACAAATGCAGTGTGATAAAAAAAACTTTAATAAACACTGAATACAATAGAACAAATCTGAATAAAATGTCTAATCAATTGCATTTTTAATAAATATTTGAAATGGTAAAGAGACTTTATGGATGCCCTGTACTTTTATTATAGAGCAAAAATGACTGCCGTTGCCACACAATGCAAAAACCAAACGCAAATTAATTGATGGAAATGAAGACTTCTCTGTCACAATGAGACTAAAGGTTTATGAAGGCTTAATGTGTCATGGGGCGGCGTGGCGGGGAGCAACGCCGGCGTGATTGCGGGGAAAGGCGACCCAGGTGCAGAGAGGCTCTGAGGCAGAGAGTGTGTGTAATTAGCCATGTTTAATTGTCAACAGGCAGACAAGAACAGAAACAGGAAAAAACAGGATGGCAAAAACTCCAAAAAGACACAGGCAGGCTGGCATAACAGAAAAATACCAACTAGAGAGTGGACACAGGGATACGCCGAGGAGAGGCGAGTGACACGAGACAGATGACATGCGACTGGTGATATGCGACTTTGATCCGACACTAGCTGTATTATTTAAAATCAGAATCAGGCTCTCATCAGGCTCAGGATCACTAAAAACTGGGTTTAAATACACACACACACACACACACACACACACACAAATTACTTGGACATACAACAGGTGGGAAGGAAACAATAGGCAGGGGAAGTTTATTGATGGACCAGGATGGGCAGGTAAAAGTAGACAGGTGGACTAAATCAGACTAATGCGTGGTGATACGAGAGGAGCTGAAACAGGAACTCTGCAAACAGAAAAGAACAGAACCCGCCAAAATAAACCCACAACCAAAAACCAACAGAACATGACATAATGAGCACATCTTACAATACACCATATTACAAACAATCAACTACTTGAATCCATAAAGCACCGTCAACCACCAATCGAGTCTATCTCTGCTCGGAATATGTGGTACAGCACCAATCCCCGTCATTTTTATTTGGCGGACACCACCACCTCCTTTGACAAAAACTTTTAAACTCAATGGCCTACACACTCAGAACTAGTGATGAGTGGCTTTTTAGAAGGAACCTTTTATTCATGAACCGTTCACTAAAAAGAGCTGCTCAAAAGACTAGCTTTATTATGCTTTTAGTGGGATAGTGGTGGTGGTGTGGGGAATCAACGCACTTTGAACGTCGATGGTAACGGGGGTGGCGAATATAATATTAAATAAACTGACGTATGAACTCACCATTCACACCAAACTAATTGAATCCCTCAGCTGGTTTCTCTCTTCACGCAGACGGACTGAACTGTGGAGGGCAGCCAGATCAAAGCTTGTCTGTCAAAGTGGCGAATATAAAGTGCACAGAAAATATGAACTGGCCATTTTGGCTAGATGGTGAAATAAATGGCAGGAACAATGCAACCTTTATGTAATAGCTTTCTCCTCTCAGTCAGTTGTGGGAAGGTTTGTCAGGTCCTGTCATGGGCTTTGACAGCAAGTATGTAAGTAAGAAGGTGGGGTCAAACCTACCTGTTTAAAAAAAAAACACAGTGTTATCAAGTCTGAAGCAAAAACTTGGAATTTAAATTCTTGACTAGTTTTTTTACAACTGAATATACAAAACAGTAATTGTATTCAGTTGATAAGAATTGGAGATGTCTGCTTTTGCATGTTAACTCCTTGAGTACTGCAGTATATGATCAAAAAAAATGGAGGAAATTGATTTCTTTGCTGGTATGTGTCGGAGCTCCTTTACTGTAGTAAAAGTAAAAGATCTCCAGTACATATTCATAACTTACAAGGCATGGATGATCTGAGGCAGAAATGTGACAGGTAGTTGATTTCAACAAACATGCAAAAAAGACAGAACGTGTGAAGAGGGTTGTCGCATTTGTACAGAGTTCATAATATCTGAATGCAAACTGACCCTAAACTGTAAGGCGGACATGCTAACCACTTTTCCACCGAGTCGCCCCTTAAACTAGTATTAAATTCAAATTTAATGACAATTGACTAAAAAAAAAAAAAAACACTACCTTGGTTTTGTGGTCCAACAAAATTTTAAAAGTAATATACTGGCCTGGACTATGGTACATCATAAATTACTGGACAGAGCGATCACAGATCACCCTCGTCCACTCCTGTTTCATAATGTACTTTCAACCATTAAGTTGTCAAGTGTGCCGGGGCCATGTACACGAAAACACCTTAGATCTGCAGGACACCAAACATTTTTTAACATCAAGTCCATGTGTATTGTCCACAAAAAAAAAAAAACAAACATGCTGTTTGAGGAGTCACTTTTCAATTCTGAGCACAAATACACAATGCAGTATTTTGCTCAATTTTATTTTACTCAATATTTTACATAATCTTGATATGAGTTATGTAATTTTACATATGCAAAATGCAATGTTTCAGAGTTGGTACAGGTGTTCAACAACATGCATTGTATATGCACTTTAATTACATTTGTCTGTTAAATCTAAAACCAATGACAATTTGTCAAAAACAACTTTTTCAGAGCTATTTTGATAGATGCACACATGGTTTCAAAATGTATTCAATGAACCATATGATGCTTTTTTTTTTTTTTTACATGCTCAGACATCTGGCATGTTGGGTAAAGTGTCGGCCCAAAAATGGACATAGTGCTTCCTCAGCTTCCGTCCCACAGAGCCTTCATCCATCTTATGATTGATATCCACATAGCGTTTTCCCTTGCTATATTCTGGCCAGATGGTGGGCACTTCTGACCCTCCGTTGTTGGGGTCTCTGTGAACAAGTAAAAATAAAAATAATAACAGCATCAACTCATGACTCTGAGACATTTTGCTGTTGACTTAGTCTGTATGATGTTTGATTTTGATTTGTCTTTGCAATATTTTACCCAGTTTTGGCAAAGTTGGTCCAATAAGCGATCATATATCCAGAAAGATCGCGGGCGCTGCTCCAGTACAACAAAGGTTTTCTAAAAGGCATTCCAAAGACGTACTGCATCTCCTCAGTATGGTCAGCTCCGGCCCAGCTGGGATACGGCTTAGCGACGCCGCCCATACGGCTGGGCTCAGAGAAGAGATAGGAAAAGGTGCGACCAGATCTGTAATGAGACAAGAAGAGAACACGCTAAAATGCACACGAATCACCGGAAAAGAAAATGTCAATTAGCATCGTAACCAGCTCTTCACATTGGCCTTTTTGCTTATCAGCAACTGTGGCTAGTGGTTTTCCGAGGTTAATAGCCATTCTGCATTTTCACGGGCCACACTATTGTTATTTGATAACGGGGTTAATGCGCAATCAAATGCTGTATTTGGTAAAACAGGTCAGGGATAAAGATATAAGCGTTTCAAAACAAAAAGAAAAAACACAGGAAAAACAGTGCTGATCATTTCAATGATTAACAACCTGTAAGTTTTCATTTTTAGATCATCAACTTTTCCACACTTTGAACTGTGTTATATAATGTTTCTCTAGAAACCCCAGTAGGAGAACCACAGGAGCAATTTTGCAATTTTTCAGAATGATTTATAAATATAATAACAACTCTAGGCTGTTCTGCTTCATACAGAATTGTTCCCCATGTGATTCTCAAAGCACAAAAGTACAGCACAGTAACCTTCCAAGTCAGAGTGGCGGTGTCACTAGCCACAGGTGTTTGCAGAATGCCCTGACTGTAACCAACTACTGCACAAATTAAATACAAGACATTGGAGCATACATTGAATGGATGTTACCATGTGCAATATTAATGTATTGCACATTCATGTGTTCACCTTGCACTAGCGGCATGAAGGTCAAGAGCAACTTGTGTAGGAGCCAAGAAGATGTAATCTGTTTCTATAGCCACAACTGTTTTCTTTACTTCCTCCTTGCTTGGATCATCTCCCCAGGTTGAAGTGTATAATGAGAATGCTTCTTTCAGACCCGCCTCGCCCTTGTCTTTTGTGAATGATCGCAGTAGTGCCTTCATGTCATCACTGAATTCAAAAAGAGATTAGAGGGAAAAGTTGATCAAATAAGTCATAATCGAACATTTGGTTATATTTAGAGCAATTGCTTACACGGAGGTTTCGACAAGTGCCAAGTTGACTGAAGGGATATCTACGGAAGCAATGCAATGTCCATCCATGTCATTGACTCCAGCCATGTAGTCAATATCAGCGGCATTGTCGAATAGGTTGGCAGGTTCATCAGGCAGGAAATCCCCATCGATTACGGCAGACAGAACCATGTTGTCGACAAGGGGTGCTGTAGGTGGGAGAACTCCAGATGAGCACCTGTGTCAATGCACTCATTCCGACATCCACACACCCTTTTTAATAACAGTCCATTTTCACTGAAAAGTTGTAGGACTAAGAGCAAAGCAGCCAAAGCAGTTGGCGTGGGAGCATGCTGTTGTCGGAGGTAGCTTGCCATTTTCTCGATTGTTTTACCAGGCTTATGTAATGAGTGAAATCTAAATCATACCTCAGGTTGTGTTTATGATTGTGCACTAAGGGCTATCATCTTGTTTTCTTTCTTTTTTTTATCTTATCTTTTCAAGATTGTAGGATTAAAGCTCTAGATCAGGGGTGCCCAAAGTCGGTCCTCGAGGGCCACTGTCCTACATGTTTTCCAGGTTTCTTTTCCTGACACACCTGATTCAAATGATCAGCTCATCAGCAAGCTCAGCAGAAACCTGATAACGATCCTGATCATTTGAATCAGGTGTGTCAGGAAAAGAAACCTGGAAAACATGCAGGACAGCGGCCCACGAGGACCGACTTTGGACACCCCTGCTCTAGATGGTTACTACTGTGGATTGAGTGCCAACAATGGGGAAATGCCAGTATTTTGTGGGTAACCAACAAATTGGTGAGACGGAATATGAAATAGTTTAACATCTTATCTTAGTAGAAGTTTTTGAATACAGTAATTGACGGAACGGAATAGCTCAATTGAGATTTGCATATATGCCTCAGATCGATAAAGGTTTCCTTCGAAATCTCAAGTCATATCTCATTTTTAAAATAAAACTTAATTACTGATGTGAAATTGATAAAAGGCCCAAACACAGAGAGTAGAAAACGAAGTGATGTGTGGTGGATTGTTTTACCATCAGGTGAGCTAGACAGACTGAAAGAGCCGGCTTTTGTGAGGCGCACAGGATCAGTCATCTTCAAACAGGCAGCCATCTTATGATCAGTGGGGCAGTTAACCTTTCGAGCAACCTTAAGAGAGGGATGAAATCACAAGTGATCATTTTACACGAGGTAAAAGTCTAAAAGATCCACCGAAAAGTCTTTGACTGTCCAAGAAATGTCTTCGTACCTCTTCTGCAAATTCACGGGGGTTCTTTATGATGGACCAGGGGCAAAGTGCTACACCGCTCTCCGAGATTCCTCTCTTGATGAGCCCCTTGTTGTAGGGAGTAAGGATCTATGACAAAACAAACATAAATGATGCGCACAGCACAGCAGCCCGCATGATAAAGTCGATCTGATAAGCACCTGTCTGAGGCCGCTAAAAGATGCGAGCATTCCATTTGTATTGACAGTTTGTCAGTTCGAAAAATGGCCAAGCATCATCGTACCTGAAAGTTCACACTAGCACCACCTGCAGACTCTCCAAAGAGAGTGATATTATTCGGATTGCCACCAAACGAGCGGATGTTTCTGTGGACCCAGGCAATAGCGGCCTGCTGATCCCAAAGACCGTAGTTTCCTGTCAAAAGACCAATATTTCAAACACCCTTCCATTTAATGGGATATACAGCCTTCAGATTTTTTATGCCTTGAGTGGTTTGGTGTGGGAGATTCCCCCAAATCATTAAAAGTGACGCATATTACCGGGTAGCTGAGAGTCTCCAGTACTGAGAAAGCCTAGGGTTCCCACACGGTACCCTATTGTCACTACTATGACATTTCCTCGTTCTGCAATCTCCTCGCCATCGTAAAGTTCCTTAGCCATGTCCAAGACGTTAGTGCCCATAGAGCCTCCGATCATGTAGGCACCTCCATATATCCAGACCATGACAGGCAGATCAGAAGCCACTGGGGGAGTAGAGATCATTATAATGAACTTGATTTAGTTATGAATAATATGAGTGGCACCATTGAGAAAGTGGTTAGCAGGTTTGTCTCACAGTCAAAAAAAAAAAACAGTTTTTGAATCTCAGCAAAGGTCTATGGCTTTGGTCTGTGGCTTTTCTTCAACTTCCTTACACAATCCAAAATCCTGCATCATGATGACTGAATTGTCTCTGGTGTGAAGGGGTATTTGTCAGTTCCCTGTGGTTGACTACTGACTAGTCCAGGGTGCACCTATACTCTCCACCAATAGATAAAATGGATGACTGATGCTCTGTCATTATCTCAATTCTTACCTGATCGTCCATGAGGGACCCAAATGTTAAGATAGAGACAGTCCTCAGTTCCTCTAGTGCCGGGCAATAATGCTCTCAACTGAAGACAGATATCTTTGTATTCAGTGGCTTTTAGAACACCTGTGGAAAAAAAAAAAAAAACATGTTAATGTTTGGACAATAATTCAAATAAATTGTGCATGGAACTACAAAAGGTGAGCCAGGCTTACTTGTCCAATGTCACTGATCCACAAATTAAAAAAAAAATAAAAACTCAATGGGATACTCTCTTACATGTTCATCTTTGCAGCAGTTTAATCGACTCACCTTCCCAGCCCGGGTGACGCTGTGGTTTCTCAAATATTTCAGGTACGTCAGCAAAGGGAATCCCTTTGAAGATGTCCATGAAACGATTAAACCCAAGACGAACATTTTTGCCCTTTACCTTGCCGCCCTCAGTCTTCACCACTCCTAGCTTGAGACATACATGATAAGACATTGACCGATTAGAATTTCAATCATAAAAAAAAAATAAAACAAACTATTGGACGGTAAGTCCGATTAACTCTTCTTATTTGCATCCGTGCTAACCAACAGGAATATGGTTGAACAACATGGAAACACCTTTCTAAAGGTAATTCAAAGATAAACTAAAACTATGCTGTTTAACTTACAGAAGTGGCAGACACTGACTCAAGAAACACTGCAAGTGCAACCAAGATTCTGAGCTTCTCCATCATTCTCTAACTGAGAACCTGGCTGATTGCACCCTGGACTTTTATACAGTACAGTGGACCACTCCCCACATGTTTCTCACTGTGACATCACCTCTGCTATGTAATGTGCTTGTCATTATGTGCAGACTTTAAGACAACCTAGCAAAAGAGCTGAACAAGTGAAAAAAGTCGCTCCTTGAGGATCGTTCTCATCAATGGGGAAGAAGTCGTTTATTTGATCCAATGTAATATCAATACATAATTGATCCAAAGGATTGCAAGAATCATTGTAAAATTATTCATTTCCTTAAAAAAAAAGACACCATAATATTGTAAGCTGTTCTGTGTAAGACACAGTTTAACTATTTGATTTGTTTTTTTGCACATATAAATACAATACAAATGGGAAAATAATTTACAATAAATCAACAATAGATATAGACGTTTAGTTGTTTACAAGTTCGATAATTTGTTGCATGATCTATAAATATAAATACTAGGTAAAATAATGTAATATGTCATAAATAAAACAAAACAGAAAATGCACACCTTTTAACAATGTTCTACAGAACAAGTTTTATTCGTGATTCAAATATTTGGGTAGAGTTTTTTTCAAACCTTTCTCTGAAGACAGGATAGGATTCACATATTGTCGGATGCATTTCACTATTAACTATTAACTATTCCACAAATTAACACCTTCTACAGAGACACGCACCTGTTTTTTGTTAGTTCTTATGTTGGATTTTTATTAAATCACTCGTGCCTCTCAGATTCCAACTTTAAAAAAAAAAAAAAAAAAAAACTCTGAATGCTGTGGCAGAGTTGATTGGTATATGCTCTATACATTATTGGTGCTGTTTTGAATTCAACCAAGTCCAAAAATGTGAACAAGTTTATTTCAATAAAAAATGAATTATTTGGTTCTGTATATTTCGAATGATTGATCATTTCTTTGTATATTAAAGACTAATTTCTTTGTATAGTAAAGACAGGGATAGTGTTTGTTTTATCTGTATTACCCTATATCTGTACATAATAGATAAGGTATGGCAATACTAATGAACTACATGTAGGAATACACATATATAATGATTACTTATGTAAGATTTTTTTGGTTTTGTAAAGAATACATATATGATTTTGGATGTTTTTTTAACATGTTCAGTATGGGGTTTACAACTTAGTTTTGTATCCGTTAAAACCATTTGATTTTGTTTACTATTTCTATTGCAATTTTCTTTCTTTCAAAATTCTCTCTAGAGCAGTATAATGTTGTATCATCAGCAAATAATACTTTCCTAAAATTCTTCATAATGCCACATACGTCATTAACATATAACATAAACAAGGTATAAACAAGCACTTTTATTTGACAAGAGGGAGCATATTTAAGTAGTAAATGTTATACAGTAGAGAAGATCATTTTAGATACTTTTGGTTCAAAGTACTGAAGTAGAAATACGCAAAGCGCATGCAGGAATTTTCTGTATGAGAAGCGCCACAGTTTGAGGTACAGTAGAATGCGTAGACACAAGCTGTTAGCAATTTTACTTTGTGGATCTCATTATATTTTGAATGTGTTCCTTTGAGTCGTATTTAAATGATTAACACCTGTGGTCAAGAATTTTAGTACTTGTTTGGGACTATTTTGCAACAACAACAAGATAACTTGCTCATAAACAACCCTAGGGCAAAATAATCCAAAAATATCACAACTGAGGTCTGGCTTCAGTCATACTGCATCCCTCTAGTAGCTTATCTGGAACATTCGTGCTGATACAGTATTCGGAGGAAGGAACTACCCTGTAGATTCCAGAGAAGCTTAAGATAAACATACTGTATGCTTCATGCAAGTATTGCTCGGTTACTTTATTTATTCAATCAGCTATATCGGAAGGAACACAGGCGATACAGAAGTGTTGTTTCCAGGCAAACGGCCAATCGAAAAGGGCGTATGACGAAGCAATGGCTTATCATGCCTTTGCATATTTTTTACATTACAAAAAAACATACATCACAAAAGAATATCACCACCATATGGCAACACAAAATTCACCATCTCACATGGTCGAAATAAGTTATGGAGGGAAAAAAAAACAACCTAACCCAACAAAAACTTTTTTTCCCAACAACACCAAAAAAAAAAACCAACCTAACCCTGTTTCACAAACATATACAATACACCTGGTCAACTAAATATGTCAATTTTTATGCACTTTTTTACGTTTGGTGCATATAGTTGGCCAGCGGTTTGAGTTTAAACATTTTTTGAAGCAATTAACTGAGCCACTCATCATCAACTCATCAGTCCTTCTCAAATAGTGGAGGAGGCCACACTGGAGCGTGAGGTCATGCCAAGGGGAACGGATAAAGGAACAGGCTTAAAAGTTAACCTTTGTTGAAGTTTTATTTGTATTTCTTTTCTTTACATTTGTAAATGTTAAAAAGGATACAATATCTGGTCACACACATTTTTTTTCTATAGATAATGATCTTATTTACAGTCACCACAGTGTTTTTTCTCTTCTTACAGTGGAACTTGGAGAGCTTCATACAATTGAGTTGTTAGTGTATATTAAAAAAAAAAAGGTACACATTAGAACAAGCATTTACAGGTGAAACAAGAGAAGTCAAACGCATAATCACCTTGCCCTCAGGAAAAGGGGGGATGAAGCCATGCAAACCTATCTCACACTACGTGAAAAAGACCTAATAGTTAGTTGTGCCAACTTTGGCAGCAACAGCTGAAATGTTTGCAATAATTGTGATGAATCTTTCTAGCAGCTGATGGAACAGGCTGCAAACCTTCCTAAGGTTCATCAAGATAGGTTGTGGCAATTGTTAGATAAGCCTTCGGGGTTGTTGTTTTGTTTTTGTTTTTTGTGACAGGAGGGGTTTTCGCCTGGGAACCCTCCCACGGATGCCATTTTTAGCCAGTGTTTATGGTGGAATCATGCACACTGACCTCACCTGCAGTAAATTTCTCGAGGTTCTTAGTGAGCTTCCGGAAGAGTCTTTGTCACACTCTTGGAGTATATTGTGTTGGCCAACCTCTTCATCAGACTCCTCCGCAGCCACGAGTAGCACAATACATCTTAATAATATCACGCTCATAAATTTCATTCAGCTGTGACTTATGCCAAGACTAGAGAATTAGACATTAGACAATTTCTACATCCAGTATATGCCTATTAACTCATTTAAATAAATGCAAGTATTACAGGCATACCCAGAAACATTCTTCTTGGTAGTAGTTATGTTTTTATTAAATGGATTTTGCTTAAAAGAAAAAGCAGGCATTGACGTGAAAATGTTAAATGTGGTTGAAAATAAGCGGAGGAAGAAATGGCAAAGATATTTTCTGAAAAATATTTTCCTTTTTACATTGTTTAACAGTCAGAAATACTCCATTAGTATTGCTATACTTTTAAGATCATCGTGTACAAAGAACATATGAATTAGTACAAAATGTAAAACATTTTGGTGTCGAAAAAATATTTTGACATAAACTGTAACAATTGCACCTTTTCACAGGCCAGCAATTAGTATAGTAGGTCTTGCCTTACTTGAACTTTTGTGACTATTGCTCTAAGATTGCTTTTAAAAATGCAAATCCAATCAAAAACAGTATGTCAAAAATATTGCAATTTGATCTTTCCTTAAAATCTTTCCGCCCTAATTGGAAGAAACTCTTGTTATACAAACTAAGCAGGAAAAAGATTTTATTCCAGTGACTGCTATCATGGGATCATCTAAACCCCCGTTTGTAGCTAGATTTTTCCCACAACCTGAGCAGGCAAAAGATTTTTCCCTTGTGTGGATTCTTGTGTGCCTTCCTAATTCTGTTTTTGTAAAAAATCTTTTACCACAATCCGAACAGGCAAAAGGTTTCTCACCAGTATGCTTGACTGCGTGCTGTTTTAAATTACTTTTTTGAGTGAACTTTTTCTCACAAACGAGGCAGGCAAAAGGCTTTTCTCCTGTGTGTGTTTTAGTGTGCACTCGTAAAGGTCCTTCACTATAAAATCTTTTCCCACAATCTGAACAGGCAAACGATTTTTCTCCAGTGTGTTTTTTCAGATGGGCAGTTAAATACCCCTTTTCATAGAAATTTTTCTCACAAACTGGGCAGGCAAAAGGCTTTTCTCCAGAGTGTATTTTTGTGTGCACTCTTAATGATTCTATTCTAGAAAATCTTTTACCACAATCTGAGCAGACAAACGCCTTTTCACCAGTATGTACTACTGCGTGCCGTTTTAAAAGTCTCCCTTCAGAGAATCTTTTACCACAATCTGAGCAAGCAAAAGGTTTTTCCTCAGTGTGCGTCTTCATGTGAACCTTTAAACGCCCGTTTGTACAGAAACATTTCTCACAAACTGAGCAGGCAAAGGGCTTTTCCAAAGTGTGTGTTTTCATGTGAAGTTGCAAAAGTCCATTTGTACAGCAACGTTTCTCACAAACTATGCAGGCAAAAGGCTTTTCGCCAGTGTGAGTTCTAATGTGCACCTTTAAACCTCCTTTTCTAGGAAATTTTTTACCACAAACTGAGCATTCAAAAGCCTTTTCTCCAGTGTGTGTTTGCAGATGCGCTGTTAAATTTCCCTTTGTTGAGAATTTTTTCTCACAAACTGAGCAGGTAAAAGGGTTTTCTTCAGTGAGTGTTCTTGCTCCTAAAACTTCTTTACTTTCTTCACTCCTCATACTGACATCAGTCAATGGAAGTGTGATTTCTTCTTCCTGCTCTTCTTTTTTTATGTGAGGATGCTCTGCTTCCTTCTCCTCTTTCATTTGGGCAGACTCCAGCTTCTCCTCTATTATTTGTGCAGACTCTGGCTCCTGCTGCTCGGGACCGAGATCTGCCTCTTTGAGATCTGCATGACACAAGGAAATAAAAGTCAAGCTTTGCTCAGTCACATCGCATGTTGAGACTGTCATTGTGTATTATCGAGGTCGTAACAAGGCTCAAAAGAAGCAAAGTTTTCCACCGCATCAAACTGATGGATGGATGGATGGATGGATGGATGGATGGATGGATGGATGGATGGATGGATGGACGGACGGACGGACGGACGGACGGACGGACGGACGGAAAATAAGGTCCTAGCTAGCTAGGAAATAAGGTACTAACTTGCAAATCACCAGCAAAATTGAACTGGGTACATGGAGACCATCAACCATTCACACTTGCATTCACACCTATGGGGAATTTGGAGTGTCCAACACACATAACATACATGTTTTTGGAATGTGAGAGGACACCAGTTTCCGGAGAAGACACATGCAAGCATGGGGAGAACATGCACTCCACACAGGAAGGCTGAGGCAAGCTGCTGAACTCCCGTTAGTAGCTAGATATTTCCCATAAACTGAGTAGGGAAAATCTTTACCCCTTAGGTGAATTTTTGTGTGCTTTCCTTGGTCTGCTTTTTCAAGAAAAGTTTTACCACGATCAGAGCAAGCAAATGGTTTCTCAACGGGATGCTGTACTGTGTGCTGTTTTAAGAGCCTTTCTTCAGAGAATCTTTTACCACAGTCGGAGCAGGTGAAAGGCATGAAAGGCAGACTGGTGTATGCACTATTAAACCCCATTTTCTATTTTTATTGTATTTTTTTTTTCAACAAACTGAGCAGGTAAAGAAAGCCTTTCATCCAGAATGTGTTTAAGTGAGCTTTTAATCTCCCATTTGTAGTCTCACAAACTGAGTAGGCAAAAGAGTTTTCTCTAAAGTGTGTTTTTGGGGGAATTTTCAAGGCTGATGAAGAAAATTGCTTTGGCACACTGAAAACATTGCATGGGTTTGTTGTCAGAGTGACATGCATTATCACCTTTCATGTGTTCATCTTTATCATGATAAGAAGAGTATGACGAGACATTCAAAGTAGAGCCATGAGGCCATCAATTACCGTCACTCTTCATACTGATGCCTGTCATTGGAAACTTGATTTCTTCCTTCTCTTCTTCTTCTTTTACACGAGGATGCTCTGGCTCCTCCTCCTTTTTTATTTGAGTGGACTCCGGCTCTTCCTCTTTTATTTGTCCAGATTCTGGCTCCTGCTTCTCAAGACAAGGATCCTCTTCTTTGATGTCTGTAAGAAACAAGGGCACAAAAGTCAAGCTTTGCTCAGTCACAGCTCATGTTGTAACTGGCATTGTGTACGTATTATTGTTCGTCATCGCAACACAGTTCAAAACAATGTTTGGCACCTCATCTAGGTTGAATTGCATCAATGGTTGGTCAGTACTGTCTGCCTCTGCAATATGGATTTCCGCATGGCATACGTATGTTTATAAGGATTGTGGTATTTCTCCCACCCATTGACTATGGCCTACAGTATATTTGATTAACTTGAGGGAAAAAAAAAACAACATGTTTTCAGGTGAAAGTCAATATATGTAAAAATTTGAAGTCAGCTGCTCTGGGAATAGCAATCAAAAGGACACATTCTGCACTTTTCTTTTGATCGACAGGTGAAAGCCTGAGTACTCGAGGTCCGATGTTGATTATTATTTTTTAAATGCAAAGATAAAAAGAAAAATAATAAAAAATAAAAATAAAAAATAGACTGGCTAGCACGTGAGCCTCACAGTTCAGAAGTCACAGCTTCATTTCCGGCTCTCGCCTTCCTCTGTGGTGTTTGCATCTTCTCCCTGTGCCTGTGTGGGTTTTGTTCAGGCACTCCGGTTTCAATCTACATTCTATTTACAAAAACCAGCATGATAGGTAAACTGGACACTGAAATGTCCCCAAGTGTGTTTGTGAGTGTGAATGTTCGTTCCCTATTTGTTTGCCCTGTGATTGGCTGGCAATCAGTTCACGGTGTACCCCACCTAATGGCACACCCGCGATTCTTGTGAGGATATGTTTTTACCAAAATGAATGGATGGACCAATAAAGACGAAAATATTTCATATATACATTAAAATGTAGTCATTTGATTGAGAAGTGAACAAACCTGCTGTGAGTAAGACAACTACTGCAGGTTCCAACTTGAAAAGTTGTTGTTCGTTGTCCTCCTTTGTTCCACAAAACTGCACCTTGTACTCGGTTGACTTTCTTGTAAACATTTTTGCGCCACAATCCCAACACGTTCTTCCTTGGGGTGTGCTGCTAACACATTTGTTTCTTTGTTCGGGCTAACGAGTTAAGTTAGCCATACTAGCACCAATGTGCACCTACACAAGTTGATCCAGATGGGATTATTACATTGATAACGCCCTCATGAAGGTAAGTAGAAACGGGACATTACCAAGTTCAATACAAATTCAAAACAGAATGTTTTGTGAAATGCGAGTACAAACCACGATGGTCAGAAACTCCACGACCTGCACCGCGCATGCGCAAGCGCTTGATAGCCGGCTAAGGCATATAAACCAGGACAAAACACATCGGTTTCCCTCAACAGTGGTCCTAATCATCTTAACTATGTAGGACATTGTTTAAAATATACATTTTTAAAAAGAAGACAAATAGAAGTTATCTTATAGTTTTTTACTTATTTGTGCTTAATTTTAATACATATACATTTGAATTTCTTTTGTAATGTTAATGCTACAATGTCTATTTCCTGCAAGTCACACTTAATTCAGTCAGTTTTCAACGGAATTCAATCAAATTGTTCCTTCGTGTACAGCAGTTTGAGATATTTTGAGTAGGGAATTGTAGCTCACTGCGGGGACAACCCATAAAACTAAACATAAAACAAGCAAAGAATATGAAATGAAATCACAATAAGGGAGAAATACTTGCAATTGTATTAAGCATTTCCTTTTATTTATTTATTTTTATTTTTATTTTTATATTTTAGCAATTGTTCAACAGAAGTTTACCCGCGGAGAACTGTAACCCCATGAGTGTAATTTTCTTCTGCTTTGGCCTTTTGTGATTTGTCATGTTATGTCACAACAGAGGTGTACCACTAGAAAACTGAAACCCCAGGAGCATCTAGAGGTGCTATTAGCACAAACAGCTGTAATGAAGTTTAATTTGTGAAATGGTTCTGAAAACAGAAGTGAAAATGTCTCTAACCTTGTTAGTTGGAAAAACAAATACAAATACAGTCAATATCAGAGGAATCTTAAAAAAAAAAAAGTCATGCAACCACTCTTCTTTAACGAACCTTGTTCTACTTTTAATTACTGGTAAGTGTATTCATACACTATAGCAAGTTCCAGAACAATCACAATCAAGAGTTTTGAACTCCTGTACATTTACCCATCTCATTCTGACACTTTTCACTTGAACGTTAAACTAGGTGAACAGTGTTGGGAGTAATGTATTACAAAATAATGTAATTACTGTAATGCCATGCTTTTTGCTGTAATGCGGTAGTGTAACAAATTGCACACAAAAGAAGAGTAATGTTTTACTCAGTACAAATGAGAGTAATGCAATGCATTCCAATGCATTTTTACCCTGAAAGTGGGAAGTGAGATGGGAGGAAACAAGTCTGTTGCAAAATGTTGACTTCCTGTTGTTAGTAGTTACTAAAGCAGATATGAAGACAGCAGCAGCTGGACATACAACCATTACTTTCAGTTGCTCAGAGAGAAAGACAAGAGTAATATAATACTGGAGTTAGGCACAGTTTGTGTACAAGATTGATGTCGCATTCTCGCAGTTGGGGGTGGGGGGGTCGCAATCTCGCATTGACCGTGCTGACAATTATTATTGTGCTGACAATGCTGCGCTATCGTGACCTTAGCTCAGTAACTGAGACGGAGGGCTCTACTGCTTATCTACGGCGTTATATTTGTGCCACAATTACGAGCGCGCGAAAAACAATTTTGAGCGGAGAAAATAAAACTGAGCAAAGGAAAACATATTTTGAGCGCAGAAAAAAAGTAACTGAAAAGAACTTTCTCGCTCAAAATTCCTTTTTGCCCGCTCGCGATGGCATTCTCACGCTCAACATCTCACTCTCGCTCGCGATACTCCTCCCTCCCTACTCTCTCGCTCGCTCAAGTTGTCCTCTGCCACGCTCAGCTCTGCCCTTCCGTTTGTGCCACAAAACCAGCCAATCAGAGCTTGTAAAAGCACATTGATTGACAGCTCGGTATCCAATGTCGTATTTTCACGAAAATTGCTTTTATTTTGTATTTTAAACCAACTACAGTGATTGAAAAAAGACAAACGCCAAGTTTTTTGTTTTTCAAAATCGGAACTAGGATGAACGCAAGATACACGGACCAATAAGCAACATGAAATTCAAATTTATTGTTGTATTTTTAACAAAATCTGATTTTATTTTGTATTTTAAACCAACTACAGTTATTGAAAAAAAGACCCCGATTTTGTTTTTTGATTTGCCTTTCAAAATCTGAAATACAATGAACGCAAGATACACGGACTGTTCTCTTCATACGTAAGTAGCAGATCCGTTGAAGTGTCAAACGGCTGTTGGAACAAGAAGCTGAGTTCGCAATATAAGCGGAAACGACGTAATGATGATTCGCCTCTTTTGAGACCTTATCCGAAAGTTACAGTCATTGCGAGCTTTCTCTGGACGTAAAACAATTCGTCTCGAATTTATGCTGAAACCTCGACACTGAGCTTCCATCACTACTTTACACAAGTCAAATACAATCGTTACATCTTCACGTGCGGTTAAACTTGGCTCAGTGTCCTTTGAATTTTTCTGCCCTGCTTCGATGACTTCCTTAAGCTTAGCTTGCTAACCGCTAACTAAAAAGACGCGTTTGTTGTCGACACAATTTTTGCTCAGCAAGGATCAAGTGAACGTAAAGTATTGTGATTACCGAGTGAAAATGTGCGCGAGAACAAAAATCAAGTACGAAGAGGAACTTTGTGGAGTTAAAGAGGAGAACGAGCGACGTCACCAACCACTTGACGCGCTATGCAAGCAGCCAAGAGTTCTATTACACCGAATAGGTTTGTCACTGTTTTTCAACACTGTACATAAGATGTGTTCAAACTGTCCTCTGGGACCAGTGTCCTGCAAGTTTTCCAGGTTTCTTTCCTGACACACCTAATTCCAATGATCTGCTCAGCAGAAGCTATCTGTGTGTGTGTGTGTGTGTGTGTGTGTGTGTGTTAATGTGTTAGTGGCGGTCTGTGCGTTTCACACTTACGCCTTCAGTGGTGTCCGACTCGAATAAATACCCCTCAGAAGCACGCATATGCGTTACTGGGAGCACACCTTAAAGGGACACTGTGTAAGATTTAGACCGTTTTTTTTTTGTTTTTTTTTTTAACCCACAGCAGGAAGTGCTGCAGTTACCATTGTCCGTAGCTATAACAAACATGGCCGCCATTGGAGAAGTGCCACCCCCCCATGTAATATATGTTAATGATAACTAGACCTATGATTATATTTAAAACATATAGAACATTAAGAAAACATGTATTTGCAAGTTTTGAAATTATTTTATTCCTTTTGAATGAATAATAGTCGAAATATTACACAATGTCCGTTTAATGGTATACAACACTGGCTATTCTGGAGCATTTAAACATCAATAAACCTGCATCAGCAATTAAATGTATCACTACAGGTGTTACTGTCAAAACTTAGAATTTAAAATGATTTGTCCACAAAGTTTTTTTAAGTTCACCAAGAGTAGGCAAGCTTTAACAAGATTGTATGCTAAATTACACATCACAGTTTAATATAAGAAGATTATTTCATTTATTTACCATTAACTGAATACACGGAGGAAGAGAACTATATTGTAGTCAAGGAGGGGCCGCCCGTTGGAGCAGTTCAATTCACACAGCAGCTCAGACCAATAAGCGGTCAGACACATATGACTCAACAATGTACAACACTTTTATTCCACTGAACGGTTTCTCTATCCATGTCCTCCTTTTCTCACAGTGACTCGTAACTCAAGGCGCGCCGCAATCGCCTGCCAGTACAGCGTAAACAAGTTCAATACACACCCTCCTCATTGGACCCGTTTAGCTGCCCTGCAACATGCCTGCCACAACCAGTGTGTAAAAATGGACATCCCCCATATACACACACGCCAACAAAATACACGCCACACACTCCCGGTTTAGTGGCAACAAGGAATTTACAACAGACTATGAACAAAATAAAATGATGAAATCATATTAAAAATGAAAAAAATACATCAATAAAATGATTGCAGTCACCAAAACGGCTATCTCACAAAACACTTGATTCAACACAAAACCCATTATTCTTTCTTTCCTCAAAAGACTTCAATGACTTACTTGTACAGGAAGGCTGCACGAATAATTGAATTTTAATCTTGATCATTAAATACCGCCATGATTAATTAAGATAATACTTAAAGTACATAAAGTATATGTGTCAAATCAAGAAATTTCTCATCCTAACACCAGTGTGGAATGTTTCGCCCTGTTTGCATGTCAAACGCCTCTGCTTTCTCAACCTAACATATTTTTAATAATGTAAAATGACGTTGACTTTCCCGCCAGATTCCTAATATGTATAGTGCTAGCTGGCAATTGAGACCCATTTTGAAAAATCCGATTGGCAAAAAAGTTGAATAAAACCGGTTTGAAATGACTGGAAATGACACGTTGACTGCTAATTGATTAAAATTTGCTTAAAAGTAATTAAATGCTTGGTTCTAAGTAGGCTTCTTTTTTTTTCATTGGTTTGCACTGAGCAATTAAGTTGGCTGTGCTGCCAACTTGACAAAGTTAAAATCTAAATGGTTATTTTGATTATTTTATAATCTCGAATAGAAACTACAACATTCAACAGCAGTGTCACAACAAATTGACTTTACCAAACCATATGTACTTTATGTCTTGCAGACTTCATTGAAAGATATCTTCGTCCCGAGCAGCAGGAGCCAGACATTAAAAACGAGGCGCGGCTACGGTATCCCATCATCAAAAAAGAGGAGCAGCCGGCGCCGGAAGCAGATTTCACAGCGTTTCCTGTGAATAATGTTCATTTGAAGACTGAAGATGAAGACATGAAGGGGTTACGCTTGAAAACCGAAAATAATGGCGAGCTCTGTGGAGGATCACAAGCCATCAGTCAACCAATGTCAGATGATGATGATGATGACACGTCACACTCTCCTCTCACTGATGGCGATGAACAGTCTGAAGGTGATCCGACCTATTACCCTGACGGCAAAAGTTGGAACTGTTCTCAGTGTGGGAAAACCTTTGACAGTGAAAACCATTTGGAAACACATATGGTTGGCCACACTGGTGAGAAACCTTTTGCCTGTTCTATGTGTGGTCAAAGATTTCCTGGAATGAAAAACCTGGTCAAACATAAAAGAACACACACTGATGAGAAACCTTTTACTTGCTCACATTGTGGCAAAAAATTCTCTGTCAAGGAACACTTGAAAGTACACACAAGAACACATACAGGTGAGAAACCTTATTCCTGCTCACATTGTGACAGGAGTTTTTCTCTCAAGAGAAGTTTAAAAATACATACTAGAACCCACACTGGTGAAAAACCTTTTACCTGCTCACTTTGTGATCGATGTTTCGGTCAAAAGAAAGATCTAATAAACCACACAAGAATTCACACTGGTGAAAAACCTTTTACCTGCTCAGATTGTGGTCGAAGTTTCTCTCAGAAGAAGACCTTAAAAGTTCACATAAGAACCCACACTGGTGAAAAACCTTATTCATGCTCATATTGTGGCAGGGGTTTCTCCCGGAATGAACACCTAAGATTCCACACAAGGACCCACACTGGTGACAAACGTTTTGAGTGCTCAGTTTGTGGTAAAAATTTTTCACAGAAGGCAACTTTAATATTGCATTCTAGAACCCACACTGGTGAAAAACCTTTTTCTTGCTCCGATTGTGGCCAAAGTTTCATTGAGAAGAAAGTCTTACTAAAGCACTTACTAAAGCACACTGACGAGAAACCTTTTGCCTGCTCAAATTGTGGCCAACGTTTCTCTGCGAAGAGTGTCTTATTAAGACACATAAAAACCCACACTGTTGAGGAACCAGGGTTAGCACTGAAAGAATGAACCTCTAAACAATTGTGGTAAACAGTATAAAAAATATTCTCACGCTTGAGCGAAGTTATCAAAGTTATCCTTTCTTTAACAAACTGAACATGCCTGCATGTTTAGTCCCAACATATTTATAGAAAATGGATGGATGGATTTTCAACACCAACTGAATAGTGTCAGTTAAATAGCAGTTCAAATTCGAAATCAGTACTTCAATAGTGTCCTGGCCTCGCTGAGCACTATAGTTGTTGTCAATAACCCAGCTATTCAGGTAGTTAAACACTTTCCCATCCATCCGCTAAGAAGCACTCCATTAGTTCTTTAGCAGGTTTTAATGGCATACGTGTAAGACTAAAAAACACAAAATACAAAAATTTTAATACTAAGCAAGTAGCAAATTATTCTTCTGCTCTTAGCTCAAATGAAAACAAGGAACAATGGCTGTTGAGCACTTATTGCCTGTTGCGTTGCCGGTTTCCAGCAACATTTTGTGCCGTGTTAACTTTCACCACTAGATAGCATCATTGAACAACATCCAAAGCAAACAGACCCAATAACAAATAGCATCTTTTTTTTTGTCTACCTTTGTGTCCCCTAACTTATTTTAGTGAACATATAAACATCCATTCATCCATTTTCTAGACTCTTATCCTCACAGGGGTCGCAGGCTTGCTGGCGCCTGTCTCAACTATTGCACATAATTCAGATATACAATCACAAATATATAAATGACATCATACATACTGGATATACATTTTACATGTGACAAATTTACCCAAACTTTTAAAAAAGCTCTTACTCAATTTAGACATTTTTTTGTTTTCATTTTTAAGCATACATTTTTAAAAATGAGCACAGCCATTGATTCACATCTTTTCAGTTCAATTTCCTAGTGGTTCCATAAATTTATACGTTGAACAGACACACACATTTGCTTGACCGGTGTATTGTTTCCTGGTGGCTAGCAAAAAAAAAAAACAAAAAACGCAGATACTTAACTATAAGCCGCAGAGGTCAGATCATAAGGAAAATGTTGCTGCTTATTGCCCAAAAATTCTAATTCCCAACCTAATAATGGCATTATTTTGGATATTACAAAAACTGAAAGTGATTAGTTCAGTTTTTATTCTAAATTACCTTTAGGCTTAGAGGCTTTCCATCACCTCTATTTCATTCTTTACATCTACATTATATTTTTCATTTATTCATTTTTTTCATGTTGCTATTTTAACCAACATTTGAGTGACTTCAACAATGAATGCACATTTTGATTATTGATTGTAAAGAAACCTATTTGAATAAGAATTGCCTTACATCAATTAATGATTTCTTTGTAGTTCAAGTGTCGTGATTAAAATTTGATCTAATCACTAAATGTTACAGCGAGCATGTACTTCTTGCCCTTGACTGAATGTCATAATCAAGTATTTGTTATTTTTTTGTGGGGAAAGGAATTTTATCACCATCGTATTCATTGCTTGTTTTGTACTGCCCAGCCAATGTATTGTTTGAATGTTCATATTTTTAGTCTTCACAAATTAAACTATATAAAATTCATCTTACTCTCTTTCTTGTCATTCTTAGTACATTATCCATCTAGTCTTTAAGTGAATGAACAACTTAACCCATAACATCAGTACTGCCATATTTGAAGTGAAATAGAAATATAAATGACACTGGCAACAAACAATGGAAATGTTATCAGTGCGGGAAGGCTGTAGCTAATAAATGAGATTTGAAACGGTACATGAGAGTACAGACCAGAGAGAAACCTTTTGCCTACACAGTTTGTGGTAAAACATTCACGGAAAAACGCAGCATTTGGCAGGACACACAACAGCAATACTGGAGATAATATTTTGAACTGCTTCGTTAAATAAATAAAATCACTCATACACCATTTAGCAGTAGACATAGAACACATACTGGAGAGAAACCTGTTGTTTGCTCCAATTTGTGTTAAAATAATTCTTAAACATTAAGAATACACACAAATGCACACTTTCAAGTGTTGCCTGATCATTTTGTGGTGAAATATGTGTTGAAAGTGTGACAATTTTAATAGTGGTGCGTACATGTATAACAATTGCTCTTGGGGATACAAATACTTTAGTGAATCAAATGAAAAAAACACATTTATTTTGCGATTCAAAGTAATGTGGTTAGTCATATCTGACTGCTTGGCCTGCCTCGTGGAGAGGTATCCATAATTCTTTAACAGTCTCCCGTTCATAAAAACAGATGCTCTTTTGTTTACAAATTCGTTTTACAAATATAACAGTTGTCTTCCTCAAATTTAAATCTACTTTTCATAAATGCATTTGGATAGGATAGATATTGTTTAAAGTTTTAAAATAAATTTCTTTGCACTTTGGGGGAATTGGAAATATTAAGTAATTTTGTTGAATGTTTGAAATACAACATTTTTTCTTTCTGAGAGAGAATGAGCTTTTTATTGTACCTGGATAAAGTGGATGCCAAATCCATCCTTAAAAACGTATTGTTGCATTTATCGCTGACTAGATCTATTCCATCTATTCTCACTTTATGCAAATTTGGAGTTGGAATGTTCAAGACATTGCTTATTATTGATTGCCTAAAGATTTTTGGGATACTTTGTGCAGTTTTTGGTATAGATCTCATGGTGTATTTGCCATTATAGTAAAACCATTCAATTCAAATATTTTTCCCACACGGTAATCTGCATGTTCTCCAGGTTTTTCCCCCGACACACCTGATTCAAGCGATCAGCGACTCAGTAACCGCAATAGATGTCTGATAACAATACTGATCATTTGAACCAGGTGTGTTGGACAAAGAAACCTGAAAAAACTTGCCCTCGAAGACTGAGTTAGGACACCCATTTAATATACCACCGCAGCATCACGTCTACAGTTTTTGTTTCAGCGTGGTTGCCGTAACCAGCCATGAAAGATGGAAGTACTGTTGCACATGCGCACTGCTGAGGCTGACGCTTAAGCGATTTGACACAGCACACGGCCATTCAATGTAACCGAGTCGCTGAACTTTTATGCACGGGCTTCGCTAAATCTGAGCTGTGCCGAACGTACATAATCATCGACATAGTACGTCCACCAATTCTTCCCTAGACCAACACGTCTTCGATTATGCTTTATACTTGGTCAAATGTGCACTTTGAAGCGTCGCGGCCTAGTTTAGCGTAGCCTAGCTGGCTAGCTGCAAAATAAAGGGACGCGTTTATTTTTGCGCGACGCTGGCTCGCGAGATCGAGTGAGCACAAAGTGTTGTGGCCGTCGTGTGAATATGTGCGCAAGAAGGACAGAGGAGTACCAAGAGGAACTTTGTGGAACGACACAGGAGAACGAGCGACGTCGGCCACTATTGAAAGGTGCTTTTCATACAAGTCGTGTTGGGTTACACGCAGCAGGTATGTTCACCTTCTACTCTCACTTGTTTCAGATGTACTGAAAACTTTTATAAGCCTGTGTTTGATTCCGACTCGTGAATACATTATGATTAACGTCCTGTTGGATGTGATGGTGTTCGACGATGACTGGCATGTGGACCCCTGAGCGTTGTCACCTTCTCAAAAGTATTGTTCTCACAGAGTCGCAGGTGGGTGATGCAGATAATGCTATCGTTGTAAATATAACTCAACCTAAAAGCCTTGTTTGGATGAATGCAAGCAAGGTTCAAATATAATGGGCCACATTAACGTAGACTCGTGTTTTTTTCTTTGGTTTCTGTCTCTATTATGGGGGGAGTCTTGCGTTTTTATGCCCGTAAAAACACATTTTTAGCAACACATTTCGCTATAATTGATTGAAAGATGTTTCTGCTGCGTGTCCTGTCCGTGTTCTAAAATGTTTTCAAAGCAATGTGAGTTTCGAATGAAAGACAACAGGCGAAATTTAGTAAAGCATGACGACGTTGTTTGACTATAAAGCAGACTTCTCAAGCAATTGAGGTTCTTGGCTGTGTGGAGGAAGAAAGATGCAGACTACAATAGCAAAGAAGTCCACTAGTGAGACGTCTAACCTTTGATGGACCCAGTATACGAGTTCCAATTCGAACTCAAGTTTACATCATTTTATTTAGTGAAGACGATCACCTTTTTTAAACATAAGGCGAAGCTAAACTTGCGTGGGGGGGATGGGGGGGGTCAAAATTAAGACTGCCTTCAAAAATGCCTTATCGATCAGGTTTTTCCTTCCTAATCTAAAAAAAAAAGACAAAAGAGCATATCGTAAATATTTTTTCTAAGCGCTTCCAGATTGGATGTGTTTAATTCAAACAACTTTAACATAGTCATTCGCTGATGTTTTGGTCCATCTTCATAGGCTGCCCTCGTGCATAGCGGCCTCTGCTTAAACTCAGGGGTATACTTTTGTTTTTCTGTTCTTCCTACAAATTATGTAATAGGTAAAGAGTGACCACTCTACAATGTATAGTTGTGATTGTAACTGCCATCACAATGAAATAATGACTTTAGGACCTTATTTCTGCAGTTATTCGTCACCTTTTGCTCCTAGTGGCTGTTGCTGATCGTGTCCATGACAGGTCACTTCTTTCTAACATGCAAACAGAGGATTGAAGAGTGGGGAGGTTACAACTCAAGATTTGGATTAAGTGTGTGTGTTTCTTGTGTCTTGCAGACATCAGTGAAGATCTGTCAGTTTTTCGATCACAGTCCCCTCATATCAAAGACGATTTGGAAAATAAAGAGCCCCGCCATATCAAAGAAGAGGAGGAAGAATTTCTTCTTATTAAGGAGGAAGAGCAAGAGGATATCATCAAGGTCCTATTGACTGATGTCCCTTTAATGAGCGATGACGATGATGATGAAGTACAAAATGAGAACAGAGTGGCGGAGCCTTCAAATTGCAGCAGCCCAAGCCAACACATGACAACAGATGGTGAGGGAGACCACTATGTGGGATCACAAGGAGATGGACTCATAGCTCCACTATCAGATAGTGATGACGCAACATCATACTCTCATGATGATGATGAAAATAGTAACGATGATGAAGATTCTGAAGCTGATGTCAAATGCCGTGGTGGCAACAAACGCTGGAAATGTTCTCAGTGTGGGAAAAGTTTTGGGTATAAGAGTCGTTTGAAAAGTCATATGATTAGCCACACTGGGGAAAAACCTTTTGCTTGCTCAGTTTGTAGTCAGAGATTTTCTGAAAAGGGAAACCTAAGGAGACACACAAGAACACACACTGGTGAAAAACCTTTTGCCTGCTCAGTTTGCGATCAAAGATTCACTCAGAAGGGACCCTTAATATATCACACAAGAATGCACACTGGTGAGAAACCATTTTCTTGTTCAGTATGTGGTCAAAGATTCTCTCATAAGGGATACTTAAAAAGCCACACAAGAACCCACACTGGAGAGAAACCATTTGTCTGCTCCATATGCGGTCTCAGTTTTTCCGAAAATGGTACTTTGACAAAACACACAAAAACACACACTGGAGAAAAACCATTTGCCTGTTCAATTTGTGGTCAACGATTCTCTCATAAGGGAAACCTTATAAGTCACACAGGAACCCACACTGGAGAGAAACCTTTTGTCTGCTCAATATGTGGTCAAAAGTTCTCTCGTAGACACGCTTTGACAACACACACCAGAACACACACTGGAGAGAAACCTTTTGCCTGCTCAGTGTGTGGTCAAAGATTCTCCCGTAGACACGTATTAACATCACATGTAAGAACCCACACTGGAGAAAAACCTTTTGACTGCTCGGTTTGTGGCCAAAAATTCTCTAAAAAGGCATCCTTAAAAAGTCACTCAAGAACACACTCTGGTGAAAAACCTTTTGCCTGCTCAGTTTGTGGCCTGAGATTCTCTCAGAAGGGAACGTTAACAAGTCACACACGAATACACACTGGTGAGAAACCTTTTCCCTGCTCAGTTTGTGGTCAAAGGTTCTCACAAAAAGGAACCTTAACAAGTCACATACGAATTCACACTGGTGAAAAACCTTTTGCCTGCCAAAATTGTGGTGAAAGATTTTATCAGAAGGGTAAAATTAAGAGACACAAGTGTGTTGGAAATGGTAAAAGTTGTCAGTAAGACTTCAAATAATTAACATACTTAGATTTTTGACATTATCACCAGTGGTTTTCATTATACTACTTTTACTAGTTCTTATAACTTGTCTTGGAGCATGACTGTCTTCAAAGCTTGCTGTACAATGTGTCCCCCCAAAATCTCGGGCGTCACACAACTGAGATTTACTTTTTAAATCAACAAATCTAGCAGCAAAGTATTCTGCAACCTTTGAAATTAATTGACAATGCACATTGCTTGAAAGTTTAGTTTGGTGTGGCCACCTACAAAGAAGGAGTTGTGATGTTGTGCCAGTCAAGTTGTGATTGATTTCTTTGCCCACAGTCTGAAATGGTTTGGATGAATGAACATTTTCACAGACACGTTGGAACTTGTTCTTGAAACTACTGTATTGTGTGTCATTGAGTTTAAGCAATTCCCCTTTTTGTGTTTTGTATGACTTCTCGCATTTTATGTACCTTCTCAAAAGCCTCCTGCGGACAAATACAGTGAGCTCTTGGTGCCAAAACACACTAAGCACTGCATCTTCTTTGATTATGTGAAATGCATATTAAATTAGCAAATGGGTGATAGAAATATACTGTGAAGAAACTTTGACACTTGGTGGTAAGATGGAAAAGTGTAAACATGATCCTGAATAAAATGTCAGAGGAATCTTGACTGGTCAGATTGTACTAACTAGCACAATCGGTCTGGACACAAGTGCACACAGAAACAGGTAACAGTATTAAACTTTATTTTTATTTAATATAATGGAGGGAACTACGGGTGGCCGACTAAATTGCATGCTCATGAATGCAGGACACAAATCTAATCGGGCAGGCAGAATCTTGTCAGGCAGATAGAGCGGGTCTTACAGGGCAAGCAAAGTTTTGGGTTGTCGGGGGACCAGCGTGGTCCCATTATTTGCCGTTACGGGGAAATTGCAGATCAATGTCAACAGCTTTGTTTGAAAAGCGATAATCGCGTGGACAAAAAAATCAAACTGCACACTGAACTTTCTTGATGTGCTAGGCCGCAAACGACTTACAGCAGCCGAAGTTACTGGCACCCCTAGTGAAGATGTGTTCAAAGCCTTCAAATCAATTTTGGTTGCAGTCCACAAAGTCCTCATGGGAAACCTGCGGATATGCACACTCCACATTTTGCTACTTAACGTTAAATTAAATGTGACATCGGACGGCTCTGTGAAAGCCTCGCCACCTCACAGTTCGAGGAGCCAAATTCAAATCCACCTCGCTCCAGCCTTCCTGTGAGGAGTTTGCATGGTCCCCCCGAGCCCGCGAGACGCAATCTGCAAGAGGACTCCAGTTGTCTTCTACGCAGCAGGTTTGTCACTTTTTGTCAATACTTTTCATATTCTTTAGTGTGTGAATGTGTGTGTGTGCTCGCACGTGCATGAGTTTGCGTGTGTATGCATGTATGTATGTTTTTAGAGAACTCTTATTTGACGTTACGTTTAATTTAAACATATTGGTATCCCACAACGTCAACTATGGTTTTGACGGTGCTCTTATTGCCATCAACATCCACTTGTGGTAAATTAAATAAAAAATAAAATCCAGGAAAACTGACTAAAATGTTTAACTTTCAAGGCTTATTTACCCACATGTTTGAAAAAAAAACCTTTGCGAAACAAGTTAGAAAAACAAACTGCGGAATAGTGGCTCATGAGAAATGGGTTTGGACAACCCTGACTTTGATCCATCATATATTTTAAGCTCATTCACATCTCGTAGAATTTTTCTCCCCAAGTTCCATGTGTAATTGTTCATTAAATAGTTCATTTTTAACTTGTGGTTCCACTGCAAATAAATATTGAAAAAATAGCTATTTGAGATATATTTTATTCAGGATCATAATTACTGTATATGTTTCCAGTTTATGGTATCACAAAAAATCTGAGTTTCTATCACTCGTTTAATATGCATATTGCAGAAAGCGTTGGACAGGAAAGGAGTGTGTTATTTGTTTTGGCACATTTGTCGACAGGAGGCTTTTGAAAAGGTGCCTAAAATGCAAGATGACATATGAAACACAAGAAGGGACATGGAATACCACATTGTTCGAAATCAGTGTCATTACTTTCAAGAACAAAATCCTACAGTATCAATATTTCCATGAGTCCATGTCATTTCAATCACTGGGCAAGGAAATCAATCCCAACTTGACTGTTGTGGTTCTTATCAGTAGCCACACCCGGCTGAATAGTCACACAGTGTGCATTGTAAACTTTTTTTTGTTTGTTTTGATTTTTTTTATATGTGGTCCATCACTCTGCCACTGGTTTTGGTGCAAGTCCAAATTTGAATCACAGTGTTGTATGCCCACCCAAAATTGGGAGGAGGAAGGGGGAGGGAGGGGGGCAAGCATTTAAAGACTGTCATGGTCCAAGGGAAGATATGTGTCCTAGCTTGAGGTTAGCGCTAATAGTGAAAGATTCAAAGGCCGTTGAAATTTCAATGACTACTTTTACCTTTATCAACACACATGTGTCTCTTAATTTTACCCTTCTGATAAATTCATTCACCACAATCTTGGCAAGCAAAAGATTTCTCACCAGTGTGAATTCGTGTGTGAGTTGTTAAAGTTCCTTTCTGTGAGAAACTTTGACCACAAACTGAGCAGGTGTGGGGTTTCTCACCGGTGTGCAGTCTTCTGTGACTTGTTAAGGTTCCCTTCTGAGAGAACCTCATGTTACAAACTGAGCAGGCAAAAGGTTTTTCACCAGTGTGTAATCTTAAATGTTTTTTTTTAAATATGTCTCTTAGGAAAATATTGTACCATACAGTGAGCAGTCAAAAGGTTTCTCTCCAGTGTGTGTTCTTACCTGTAATGTTAAAACATGCCTATGATAGAATCTTTGGCCACAAACTGAGCAAGCAAATGCTTTCTCTCGAGTGTGCATTCTTGTATGTGTTGTCAAACCATATCTACGAGTATCTTTGACCACATATTGAGCAGGCAAAAGGTTTCTCTCCGGCGTGGGATCCTGTGTGATTTATAAGGTTTCTCTTATGAGTGAATCTTTGACTACAAACTGAGCAGCCAAGTGTTTTTTCTCCAAAGTGTATTCTCCTGTGTTGTTTCAAATTCCATTTATGGGCTATAGTTTTCCGCACTGATAACATTTACAGCAGTGACAGTGTTGTCAGTTTGACATGTTGTTTCATCTTCTTTGTGTTCCTCATCAGTGTTGTGAGTGAGTGACATGCCATTATCTGATAGTAGTGCTGAGAGGTTACCTGCTAGTGGTTCGTCACTTTGGTTTCCATCATTTTCCGTTGTAATGTGTAGAGTTGAGCTACTGCTCGTTGGCCCCACGATTTTGTTATCCTCACAGTGACCTTTATACACACTCTTTAAAATGACATCAGTCAATGGCATCTTGATGGAGGGTCTTTAGATACAGAATACAGTTTAGGGTCCACAAGTGTGTGTCAAGGGTGCTATGTTGTCACAGCAAGCAGCCACACAAAGTATGGTCTCTCTGAGACACCGTAGTGCGGGTGCTTCAAAATCATTCCATTTCATTACTAGATGTTTCCAAATCTTAGACATTATACCTTTAAGTATTGTAGTACAATTCAGGTTTTTGAATAAAAAAAAAAAAAAAAAAAAGCTGAATTAGATGGTGTTTCCAAACTTTTGACTGTAATTCATTGTCATTCATGAAGCTTGAATGATAATAATTTGTTAATAATTATTAGTGTCGTCTGTTTCAGTCTAGCTTTTAGAAAAATACAACTTTTTTGCTGTTTTGCATGCAATATATTTTTTACCCAGGCTGTTTGGAATCCCATTAAAATATGTTTACCTCCTAACCTCTTAGACTGTGATTTGCAAGTGATACTGTTTATGAGTTGAGACCTAGAGGGATTAATTTTGTCAAGTTGTAACGCATGTTTTTTTTTTTCTTTGTTTTACATGTATATTTTTAGCTGCTGGGCCATATAACATTTCGTTCTTTATATGCAGTTTAATTGAATAACAATACATAAAATCTATGTAAAAGTAACTCTACATTTTACCACAAATATTTTGAGCAAATGGACAAATTTGGTTCCATTTCCCGTACCTCAGTTCAGTTTTGGTTCCCAACGATATATATTTCACTTTCTTTCAAAGGGCAGTGTCAAAACAGTCTACTTGACATTTTTGGATAAAATCGCCTTAACTTCTTTATAAATTTAAATTAGATTAAAATTTTATGCACTTTGTTGTACATTTGTGCTATTTTAACCGGTACATTCACACCACATTTATAAACATGCAGCTTTTTTTCAAAAGAGCTTTATTTTTATTTTTTTTAAACTTCATAAAAATAATTTCCACACGCCTGTAATAAAAGACAACTTTTTTTGTAATAAAAAACAAACAAATTTACTCCCTGCACTTAGTATCATGTGCAATTGTATCTATAATAAATATATTAGGATAAACCTTTTTACATACCCTTGTCTACCTGTTACATAAATTTATATACAGTATTTTATTTTTCACATCCCGGGGTACTGTGTTGAGGTGGCCAAGCAAGTCAAGTCACAAGTTCACAGTCAGGTCACATGACCAACTAGATCATCCTTGAATATATCTGTAAGGCCTGCTGTGACACTTGCCTCATAGCATAGCCAAATGTTAGCTACTTACGTTACAAGGTTTACAGCAAGCATAACTCAAAATGACCTTTCTATAAGAAAATAAATTAAGGCAAACTATGAATAACATTCAAATAAACACAGAATGTCATGTCAAGTCAATGAAGTTCAAATCTAGTCAAGTCTCATGAATGCCAAGTCAAAGTGAGGCTGAATCTACCATAAGTTTTAGCCTTAAGTCTTAATATCAGCCGTGAGTTAATTTGAATCCAGGTTATACGACTCATGTCTCCCACGTCACATAAACAGACTTGTTCATTCTATTACTAACAGAATTTAGATACCAAACATTTAGAAAAATAGCTGATACAGAATATTGGTACAGTTAATCAGCCCCACTGCCAGTCGGTCTACCCTAACTGTGCGGTTTTCTTAGTTCATGGTGTGGACCAAATTTGGTGAGCAAGCATAATGTTCAACCTAAATTTGCATTCTCATGAGCATAAAGAAAACCTAAAACTTTTCTCCATGAGCAAGTAAATATGGTGAATTAACTCTATTTTTATTATCCCTATAGAAAATACTACACCTATTCAATAAGCAAACAGCAGCTGATAGAGGCAATGTGCACATTGGCAATCAAACAAAGCATTAAATCCTGGACCTAGTTCTCCTCAAACTAGTTTCAAGTTTTAACATGTCATTTTAAGTTTCATTAATTTGTCCCATTCTCACCAGGACATTTGTGTCTCTTAACTTGACCTTTCTGGGAAAATCTTTGAAAGCAAACTGTGCACTCAAAAGGCCTCTCGCCCGTGTGTATTCTTTTGTGTATTCTTAAATAACCCTTCTGGGTGAATCTTTGACCACAAACTGAGCAGCCGAAAGGTTTCTCACCAGTGTGTGTTCTCATGTGTAATCTCAGAATTCCCTTGCGGGAGAATGTTTTACCGCAATCTGAACAGCCAAATGGTTTCTCACCAGTATGGGTTCTTGTATGAGTTTTCAAGCTTTCTTTTCTGGAGAACGCTTGACCACAAACTGAACAGGCAAAAGATTTTTCACCAGAGTGTGTGATTGCATGTATTCTTAGGTTTCCCTTTTCTGAGAATCTTAATCCACACACTGAGCAAACAAAAGGTTTTTCTCCGGTGTGTATTCTTGTGTGTGTTGACAAATGACTACCTTGAAAGTACCTTTTACCACAAATTGAGCAGGCAAAAGGTTTCTCTCCAGTGTGTGTTCTACTGTGTGTTGCCAAATGGGTTGCTTGAGAGAATCTTTTACCACAAACTGAACAGATAAAAGGTTTTTCCCCAGTGTGTGTTCTTATATGTTTGGTCAAACCACTTTTACAAGCAAATGTTTTACCACATAGAGAACATTTCCAGAGTTTTTTGTAAGAGTGAGCTCGCATTTCAGCTTCAGATTGGTCATCATCATCATGATCGTTACGAGAGTGTAACCTTCTGTCATCACTATCTGATAGCGGAGCTAAGGGTTTGTGGGTTTGTGTGTGTGCTGTCAAATTTGCTCTTCTAGTAAATCTTTGGCCACAAACTGAGCAGGAAAAGCTTTTTTCACCAGTGTGCATTTTAGTGTGTGTTGTTAAGTGAGTTGTTTGAGAGAATTTTTTACCACAAATGGCACAGGCAAAAGGCTTTTCCCCAGTGTGCGTTCTTGTGTGTGTTGCCAAATGGTTCGTTTGAGAGAACGTTTTACCACAAACTGAGCAGGCGAAAGGTTTCTCTCCAGTATGTATTCTCATGTGTCGTTTCAAATCCCACTTGTAAGCAAATGTTTTGGAACACTGAGAACATTTCCAGTGTTTGTTGTCAGTGTGACTAGTCTTGTCACGTTCAGTCTGTTCATCATCATTGTGAGGAGAGTGTGACGTGTCATCACTATCTGACAGTGGGGCTAACGAACTGTCTACTTGCGATCCTCCACAGTGGTTTCCATCACCTTCTGTTGTCCTTTGTAGACTGGAGCTGCTGCTTTGAGGTTCCAGCCCTCTGTTCTCCATGTCTGAACCTTCATTTTCATGTTCTCTCTTTAAAGGAATACCGGCCGTTGTGATATTCTCATCCTCCTCTTCCTCTTTAATATGAGGGGACTCTTCTTGGTCTTCTATGATGTGGGACGACTCCTCTTCCTCTCGATCTTTAATGTAGCGTGACCCTGGATGCTCTCTCATTTGAGAGAGATTCAACTCTTCTTCTTTGATGTGCAGAGTCTCCTTTTGCCCCTGTTGCTCAAGATAGTCTTCACTGACATCTGTGAGACAAGAAAACAAGCAGTACAATTAATATGATTCTCACACTGTGACATTGATGTTGTGTTTTATTGATTGTATTAGGGCCCGGTAATAATTCACCATCAGACTGTATCTTAACAGATGTGATCAGAGTCAATACAAAAATGCCTTTAATAAAACATTTGATACAAAATAAACAATTAAAACCTCAAAATTCTGATACATCCCTCAACCATCAACCTGATTCAAATGACCTGGACCTTTATTATACAGAGCTTGCGGATGAGCCGTTCATTTTATTCAGGTGTGATGGGAGAGGGAGACATTGAAAACAGGTTTTCTAGGTTTGTTTGTAGCAGGGGGAGGCAGTTTCGGGGAGCTGTAGTTATGCGAACAAACGACACTTGACTGCAGTTTAGTGCTCAACAACAAAAAAGTAGATTTAACTGGCGTGGGGCTAAACAATGAGACAACAACTGGAGTTGTAATTTTTCTGACAAATATTGTGATTTTGTTACAATATGCATTTTTTTAAATCAGCATCTGTGCAATAAATCACAATGTACATTCAAAAGAACATTCTAAAATAGAATAGAACCTGACTTTATACCATAGAAACATTAAAAGCTATTGCTCTAACAATGCAAGGACCCTAAAGAGGTTTTGTGAACAAGGCAGTCCTTTTTAATGTTTTTTTTTTTTTTTAAATCTTCAAGGCAAGCAGTACTGTACACACATTAAATATACAGTAAATATGTAATTATGTGAAATATTTCATGTAAAAATACATTTTTGAGATATATTTTTTCTTTGCTTGAGACTTTCGTGCCTCAGAGACTGAAGCTTTAGCAAAATTCCTAAAATTTATTCCATGGTATTAAATTAACATTTTGGTAGTTAGTTACACAGTAGTAGTGGTAGTGAGAGTCAAAATGAAAAATACCAACAAATTGCAGTATTTAATATTGTGCTATTTAAATGTTAAAACAAATTATATTTCCTGATAAAAGGAGTCAGTATCATCTTCACTCTTGGATTCTTTTCATTCAAATTTTGCATTTTATAGTAAACTGGTCTGATTTTCCTTTAGTCATGAAATCCATGAAGCAAAGCAAAATCGATGAACATCAATGGTATTTTGAGGTTACTTGTTGTTTCAATCTCAAAAAGTCTGCATTCTGTGGAGTAAAATAATAAAACTAATATAGCTGATCTTTAATTTCCTTTTGACCTTGAGGTCCTTATCATGGATGACACATGACTGCTGTTCATGTCTGTGGTGTTGTAATCCTGTCTATTTTATGACTAGATACGTATTAATTCCATTACAAATGTGCTGTTACGAAGCTATTGGCTTCGTGCAACAGTTTTCAAATGCCCCTAAGATCAGTCGGATTACTTTTCAGAAGCAGTTCAATAGATCTAAGGGGCCATAACATTAAAAGTTGACTTTTTGGGAGCGCTTAACCATGCTTGAATGTTTATTTCTCACCCTAAACGCTCCCAAATTATTGTTTTCCTACATTGAAACATTTCTTAGCATCTTGCTTATTCTGCACTTTCACAATACAAAACTCATTATTAAATTCAATTCACAATAGCTGGAATATATCAAACTTAAGCACATATATGTCAACACTACTTAAAAGTGAAAGAATCATGTGAATGTTTCAATGTTTCCATTTGATTCATTTTGGGATGGCAAGGTATGGGATGTGTGTGTCTTTGTCCTTTGGCAAATATTTAAACGGGCTAGAGTACAGATAACAACGTCGGCACTTTATGGCACTGAACAAATTCGAGCTGTGTCGCGAGGAAAATAATAACAACTGATTCACTGATATTACTCGTATTTTTAAAAGCTATAGCCCAACCCACGACAAGTTTGTTAACGCTCCAGGGGTCCATTGTTTTTTTTATTTCTTAATTATAGATATAGTCTTAGATTTAATGGGATGTTTAATGTTTTTGATTAAAGTTCTTCCAATTGGGTACGAGCACGAGAACACTGTTTTATAACAAATAAATAAACTCTACCTTCCAGAGAAGTGTGGGCAAAATGTGAACAAACCTGCTGTGTGAAATCCAACTTGAGGGCTGTAAACGGGTTGCAGTCGTTGACTTTGTCGCTGGTTTTCCTCTTTTCGTTCACAAAATTCCCCCTCGCACACTGCAGTCGTTTTTGCACACATTTCAACACGACAACGTTAACAACTGAAGTTCACGCTTGATCTTTGTTTTGCGACAACTTCGTTACTTAAAATCGTATCTCTTTGTTAGCAGTTAGCAAACTGAGCTATGCTAAACTAGCATAAGGTAGGCCAGGCCGCGAAGCTTCAACGTTAACCAAGACAAGTGTGCCCGAAATCGAAACGTAAGAAACTATGGCAAGAAAGCCGGAACTGTCGTACACCATCGAGAGTCAGTAAGTTTGTTTGGCGCAAATTCACTAACCTTTAGTGACGCGTTTAGTAAGTATATTTGCAAAAGAAAAAAAAAAAAATAAATCTATACAGTATATATGCGTACATGCAACTGCAAATGGGTTCATGACAGGGACGAACTGAGACGCGCATGCGCACCATGACGGCCATCTTTGAAAACTAGGCCAATAACACTGGGGTAAAATGAAGCGTTGTCCCTACGCATGCTGTGGCGCGCCGGAGAGAAGACATCGAGAGAGAGGCTGAGAGAGAAATTTGACGAGATAATAAATAAAATATAACACACAAAGATTATAACGTGCAGAACAAATGTACTGAAATGCATCCAGTTGATGAATTGCAGCAATTCGTTGTACACTATTCCTACGCAGCCACAAATCAAACATAAAAACGTTTCGAATTGCTGACCACAAACCAAGCAGGCAAAAGGTTTCTCATCCGTGTGTCCAATCATATGTTTTTTCAAACTGGACTTGAGAACATTTCCAACATTTGTTGCCAGTGTGGTATGTCTTATCATCTTCAGACTGTTCATTGCGATCACTGTTAGGACAGTGTAGTGTTGTGTCTGACACTTGAGCTAAACGGCCATCTTCTTGTGATCCTCCGCAATGTTCGCCATCAATGTGAGGTGAGTGTGACCTTGCATCATCACTATCTGTTATTGGAGATGACCGCTGGTCTGCTTGTGATCCTCTACAGTGCTCTGCATCAATTACTGTTGTGATGTGTTGACTGAAGGTGCTGATTGGAGGCTCCAGGCCTTTCTTATCTTCATATGGACCTTCATCTTTATTCTTCACATGGAGACGAGTATCTGGATAGAGTCACATATAGGGACATTTTGGAGTAAAACCTGCGATAGCCAGCAAGATAATTATAATTATAATAAGACTGGGGCAAAGATTCACCTTTCAGCAGGGCAATGACAAAAAAAAGACAAAACTTAATCTACATTGAAATTGTTTAAAATTAAATGTGCAAATCTCATAGTCATACTCCAAAAGACTTGCTGCTGTTATTCCAGCAAATTGGGGTTCCACAAATATTAACTCATGCTGTATGAATACTTGTGCATGTCAAAGTATTTTTGGACAAATAAGGTCATGTCTCATTTGTTTTCAGGATCAAAATTGCTTTATTGTCATTGTACTAGTACAACAAAATTGAGAAGCGCCATTGTACAGTAGAATGAAACTGGAAAATGACAGAAAAACAATACACTGTCGCTATCTCCTGGTTAAAATGAGAAATGTCTTGGTCTCTAAAACTTTTTTTTTTATCTCTTTATATTCTATTTTCATATAGGCATAAAAAATGAATATCAAATACCGGTAAGTATGCTCTTCCTTACTTGTTCTAGACATAGTGGCTAGAAAACAAGATTATACATTTTCAATTGTTGTCATTGTAACCACATAAAATATTAGACATTAAAAAAGTTATATATTTTTAATTAGAAGTATATTTAACAAGGGGCAGTGATCATTTACAAGTAAACATGTCAGATTAGCCGTCAGCTGAATGAAATCTGTAGCCCTTTTGCAAATTGTCACATTCAGAATACAAATACAATAATAAAAAAAGTAGTATAAAAAGGTCAAGAGGTGTTTAACCAACATTTCAATTACACAAATAAATTAGTTGATCAACGGTAGGTGCACAAAAAACATCAGGCAAATGTTAAAATAGCATCATATAAAATTTCCAAAGTTGGACAGTCTGTTGGTCCATCGGTTCGTTACTAACGAAATACGCATTGGCGCATCACTGGCGCCCGTTTTGCAGACAAACCACCGAATGACATCAACACTTTTTGAAAGGACGGACTAAAAATGGCGGAGCGGTTGGTTTCATCAGTTTTTTGTCTGTCGTTATAGTCGTCAGCTGTCACCAACCCAATCCATCCATCATTTTTCTGGCTAATAACAAAACTATCTAATGCTTGTGAATGTGGGAGCATAAGACACAGTCAAACTAAGCAGCAAATTAACGATGATGATGTGAATAAAAATAATAATAAATGTCCTCAGAGCTAAATGATTAACTATGAGCATAATAATACTGCAGTTTTATCTTCAATTCTATCAATCACTGTCTATAATGATGCAGTAGAATAATTTACCATTCTATCATAAAACACAGTGTCTGGAGCGCATAAGTGTCAATGCGTTGCAGTGAGCAACTTTCACATGATTTCTTTTCACCTCTTGAGACATGTTAAACATGGCTGGACCCCATTATTTATTGTGGGGTCCACTGCCATGAAGTGAAAAGCCTACTTATGTGCAATTTTGCACAACACATTTATTAAAGAAAAAGCAATATTTAGAATTAAGTTTTAAGATTTTTTGTGTTATTTTGCTCTTTACAATGAATATGAAGGAAAAGGTCACTTGCACATAGCTGAACAAAGCCTTCCCCCCCTCACCCTTTCACACATCCTACCAATGCAAATAGTGCAAATTTGGAAGGACTTGAAATATATTATAAACGTAATGTTATGCTGCTTATGTGTTATGTTGAAAGCATGCAATGAAAACTGTGAAGAACCATTAAAATGTTGTTGTGTTTTTGTACATGGCCAAACAGTCCAATTGACAAATTAAACCTTTGGAAGAAATTCAGTGCAACCATGTTCCACTCTTTTTGGGATCGAGTACTGAAAAGATACTCAGCAGAACTGATGTAAAATTTGAACATAAATAACCATAGGACGATACAAAACATTAAAACTTTGACTTGAAGTCATTTTGTGCCTGTGTTCCTATGTCACCACTGATCCAAGACTTCTGCAAAGGGAACCTCAGATGCCCCTCGATAGAACCTCCTCGACGCTTGATCCTCACACCCCGATGTGCGTTTAAGTGCTCTTTAATTTGGCGGGGAGAAATCAACTTCTGTGTCGCAGGAGCTAAGAATGTGGCAATTAAGGAGTGAGACGAGCCGAATCTCTGTAGGCAAAATGGTATAGGTGACAGTCATTCCGATTGGCTCTCAGCAAGTAAATGAGAATCGATTAAGCTCAGTAATGCCTTGTGCTCATGCGTGAATCTTGTTTCGTGGAACCATGACTGTATGACATGGAGAACAACAAGTTCTTAGTTAAGGGCAGTGTGAGGACTTACGCATAGCCGTTTGAGCATGTATTTCGTTCAAAAAGGATAACATGGGCGACATGATGGAAGACTAGTTAGCATGTCTTCCTCACATTTAAGAGATCTCGGATTCTATTGCAGCTTGTTCCGACCTTAAGTAGAGCTTGTTTATCCACACCGTGCTCGTGGGTCTTCTCCGGCCACTGCGATCTCCTCCCACATTCCCAAAAACATGCATGGTAGATGTTTTGGTCACTCCAAGTTGCCTTTAGGTAAGATTGAGAGTGAGGACGGTTGTTTGTCTCTGTGTGCCCTGCGAATGGCTGGCAACCAGGCCAGGGTGTCCTGCGCCTACTGCCCGAACACGACTAGGATACGCAACAGCAAGTCTGTAATCCTAGTGAGGATAAGTGGATAAAGAAAATGAATGGATGGAGCGAATGATAGTTTAAAGTGCAGGTTACCGCCCGGGTCATGAATGATACTCAAAACGTTACTAGTGTCAATTACATGACGATGGAAGTTCTGTTTTTGTATGACAGAGTGATGGACCACATGCGGGGGGTGGAGATGGAAGTGCTGATAAAATATGGCCGACGGAGCAACGACCAACGACTACAACTTAGTGTCTCTCAACCTTTTTTGAGCCAGGGCATACTTTTTTTCTTTGGAAAATTTTTGAAGTGCGCCACCAACCAAATATTTGAAACTTAAAAGTTTTAAAAACAGTATTCAAACACAGTTTGAACACCCCTTATGATCTTGTCTCAAAGTATTGTGCTGCCACCTGTTGGCAAATATCTATTACATGATTACCCTGTAGCACCATTCTAACGGCTGGCAACAGCACGGGGTTTACAAGAATTACAAACTACATAATAAAAAGTATATGTATAGAATATATTATTCATATTGTATATTAATATATACAATTTATTATTATATAAAGAAATTGGATAATTTGGCAGACCTGAAACGGCACACCTGACAATATCTTGCATAACACTACTGTGCCATGGCACAGTGGTTGAAAAACACTGATCAACTTCAGATATAATCAAACCAACAGATGAAAGGTGGTTCAAAGAGCCACAAAAATGTAAATGACGGATGGACCAGCAAAAAAAAGCAAAATGCCCACCTCTGAAAATTTCATTGATGACAACTATTTTCATTAGCACCCTTATGCCTCTTAGCTTGATCCTGATGTGAGAATTTTTGACCACAATTTGACTAGACAAATGGTTTTCCCTCAATGTGGGTTCTTGTGTGCTGTCTGAAGAGTCCCTTTCGAGAAAATCTTAAACCACAAACCAAACAGGCAAAAGGTTTCTCACGTGTGTGGGTTCTTCTGTGTTGTCTCAAATTCCCCTTTGCAGAAAATCTTTGACCACAAACCAAACATGCGAAAGGTTTCTTGTAGGTGTGGGTTCTTGTATGTCTTATTAAATGTCTCTTCTGAGAGAAACTTTGGCCACATTCTGAGCAGGCAAAAGGTTTCTCACCAGTGTGGCCTCTTACGTGTTGTCTCAAGTTTCCCTTTTCTGAAAATCTTTGTCCACAAACCGAACAGATAAAAGGTTTCTCGCCAGTGTGGGTTCTTGTGTGTTTGATGAAATTTCCTTTTTGAGAAAATCTTTGGTCACAAATTAAACAGGCAAATGGTTTCTCACCATCATGGATTCTTGTGTGTTCTATCAAGGTTCCCTTTCTAGAAAATGTTTTACCACAAACCAAACAGGCAAAAGGTTTTTCACCAGTGTGGGTTCTTGTGTGTTGTCTCAAGTGTCCCTGTTCAGAAAATCTTTGTCCACAGACCAAACAGGAATACGGTCTCTCACCGGTGTGGGTTCTTGTATGTTTTCTCAAGTTTCCCTTTCTAGAAAATCTGTGACCACAAACCAAACAGGCAAAAGGTTTCTCCCCAGTGTGGGTTCTTCGGTGAGTCTCTAGATTGCCCTTTGTAGAAAAACCCTGGCCACAAATTGAGCAGGGAAAAGGTTTCTCGCCAGTGTGTGTTCTTAAGTGTGTGTTTAAATTGCCCTTTCTAGAAAAACTTAGACCACAAACTGAACAAGAAAATGGTTTCTCACCAGTGTGGCCTATAATATGTCTTTGCAAACTGGACTTGTAGCCAAATGTTTTCCCACACTGAGAACAATTCCAATAATTGCTATCAGTGTGACCTGTCATCTCACCTTCCGATTGTTCACCACTGTCATCAGTGTGAGAAGAGTGTGATGTTGTGTCGTCCCCATCTGACATTGGAGCTAACCAGCCATCTGCTTGTGATCCTCCGCAGTGTTTGCCATCAATTTCTTTTGTCATGTGTAGACTGGAGGCTGGAAGCACCAGCCCTTTTTGCTCTTCATATTGACTTTCTTCATCTTCAGTCTTCAAATTGGCACCAACCACTAGCAACTCTGTAAAATCCCCCTCAGTTTTTTGTTTGTTTTTACTAGTACTGCTGGTTGGAGGCTCTGCTTCCCTCTTCTCATTGTGATTTTCTTCGTCTTCAATTTTCAAATGAACACCAGTCACGGGCAACTCCGTGAACTCTCCCTCGTCTTTAATGTATGGTGGCAGCAGCTCCTCATTTTTAATGTTGGGGTGCTGCAGCTGCTCCTCCTCTGCGACACCAGGGGACTCTGACTTCTGCTGCTCAGGACAAAAATACTTTTCACTCACATCTGTGGGACACAAGACACACTTGGTTTGGTAACCAGTTTGATGTGACTTTCCTGTTGTGTATTTTGTATGTAAAGTTATGAGATGGGCCATATAGGAAAAACAACAAACCAGTATTAATTAAACATGAAAGACTTCTGACAAAGTCTTGTTGAGGCCTGCTGGTGTTAAAGAAAATTCCATTGCTAATAGAGTGTCAAAACAATGGTGAAATAGAAGGGGGGTGGGGGAATTCATATACTGTGTGTATATATATATATATATATATATATATATATATATATATATATATATATATATTCAGTACGTGACATTTGTGACTCGTGTACAACAGGACTCAAGCAAAAGAATACAACCAAATTAGGAGGCCCACTGTTTACAGAAGACAATTACAGATCTATTACCGCATTCAGTTATACATTAACCAACACAAATCAATGCAAACTTGACGTATTTGTTACAGTCATTACACAATTGTGGAGTCTCATTGCACATTTGTGACTTCAGACGCGCATTTGAAGATTCTCGTTACAAATTTGGGACTTCCGCCACGACTGGGAAATCGTAGATTAATTCTTGCATATTTGCAGGTTGAAATACGTATTTGTAAAAAAATATTGCCACGGTAAAGGCCCCGTAGATTTCCCACCTTCCTCGAATGCAGCATAATATGCAAGTGACATACCAACTCGGCATAACAAAATTTGAGGCCTCTTAGAAAGCGCATCCAGCAATAGACGTTGTCGCTCGTTCTCCTTTCGTGCTTCATTGAGCTCCTCTTCGTACTTGACTTTGCTTCTTGCGCACATTTTCACACCACTCTCCATTCACACTTGTTCTCTGCTGCGAGAATGAATCTAGAAAAACGCGTTTGCTTTGTTTAAGGCTAGCAAGGCTAAGCTAAAAAAAAAAAAGGCCGTTGATCCTCAATGAGCGCTAAAGGCGATTAGAACCGCACATGATTTTAAAAAAATGTTTGGATACAATAAAGTAATGAGAGACATTATCAAGGCCTCCGGTTTTTCAGTTCCAATTCAAGACTTAATTTCGTACAACGCGAGTGACTTTGTAAAAAGGAAACGAGTACGCTCCACGTACTATCTACGGTAAATCCACTTGGACAAACCTAATGTCACCAACACGAACATACATCGATCGATCGATCGAATTAATGTACTTAATCCCCGTTCAGTCACTTTATTAAACTTTCCTTGGTGTTTCCTACTTTGTAGGATACTATATTATGGAAGTTTAGAGTTGAGTTTTGAAGTTTAGAGTTTAGTTTTTTTTTTTTTTTTTTCATGTAAACACACTCAGTATTCAACCCAGTACTTACAACACATGTATTTTCTCAACTAAAAAGAAATGTACACAGATACATCACAAAGACATTAACGTTGGGTAAAGCATAAGTAAAGAATGAAAAATGATATGATAAAAACAAATGATAAAGCAGGTCAACAAAATGACACTTGTTTGCATGAGATATCATTTATAAACATGGGTCTCATGAGCCTAAAATTAACCACTTAATCCCAATTTGAGCAGTTATTTGCAAACAATGGAGAAATAATTTGTAAAATGCTTTTAAAGTCAACCTATCTGTCCCACCTTTGATAAGATAGCTGACGATTTTTATCTGATGATACATTGTATTTAGCCCTATGTCAGGGGTGTCCAAATCTGGTCCTCAAGGGTTGGGAACCTGCATGTTTTCTAGGTTTCTTTCACCTGATTAAAATGATCAGGTCATCAGCAAGCTCAGCAGAAATCTGATGATGATCCTGATCATTTGACTTGGGTGTGTCAGGGAATAAAACCTGGAATACATGCAGGAGAGTGTCCCTCGAGGACCGAGTTTGGACACCCCTGCCTTCTCTGGTACATGGTCAGTGTCAAAAGACCGAAAAAGGACCAAAATACATGTGTACCACATTGTTTTAATAGTCACTGACAACACAAATATTCAATCAATCCAACCATGGCCAAAAAAAAAATAATCCATTCATCCATTTTCACTAAAAGCTTTCATCCAACAGCCAAGTTACTATTTTAACTTGGCTATGAGCTTAAAAAAAGTCAATTTCACATGAAAGAGGCCCTTTAAAATGGTACATTGTGTATTTAGGTCTGTAGTCATTTATCATGTTGGTATAACATTCTGAATACAAACACAATAACAAGGGTCAAGAAAGTTTCAACACATATAGTAAATACACATATCACTGTATCATTGTGGGAGGCGCCCACAAAAATGTGTGTGCATATGAAAGATTCTTTCTCCACTTACTTTTATTTGTAGAAGTTAAACCGAGGTCATATAACTGTTACTTGATCACTGCTAAATTCACCAGCACACAAGTGCCTTTTAGTTTGATCCTTACTTCAGACATCTGACCACAAACTGAACAGGTAAATGGTTTCCCATTAGTATGTGTTCTTGTGTGTGGTCTCAGGGTTCCCATTATAGATTTTTTTCTTAACCATAAACCTAACTGGGAAAAGGGTTTTCAACTCCATGGGACCTTGTGTGTACTTCTAAGTATCCCTTATGAGAAAATCTTTGACCACAAGCTGAACAGGCAAAAGGTTTCTCTCCAGTGTGGGTTTGTGTGTGCGTTTTTAAATTGCTCCTACCAGAGTAACTTAGACCACACACAGAACAGGCAAAGGGCTTCTCACCAGTGTGGGTTCTTGTGTGTTGCCTCAAGGTTCCCTTTCGGGTAAAGCTTTTACCACAAATCGAAAAGATAAAAGGTTTCTCACCAGTGTGTGTTCCTGTATGTGCAATTAAATTGCTCTTTGTAGAGAACCTTTGATTACAAATTGAGCAGGCAAATGGTTTCTCCCCAGCATGAGTTCTTGTGTGTTGTTTCAAGGTTCCTTTTCTAGAAAAGTGTTGACCGCAAATTGAACAAGCAAAAGGTTTCTCAACAGTGTGGGTTCTTGCGCGTTGTTTCAAATTTCCCTTCCAAGAAAATCTTTGACCGCAAACCGAGCAGACAAAACGCTTTTCACCAGTGTGTTGCCTCAAAGAAGTCCTTTCAGAAAATTTTTGATCACAAAATGAACAGGCATAGGTTTTTGCACAATTGTGGGTTTGTGTGTTTTCTCAAGTTTTCCTTCAAAGAATATCTTTGACCACAAACCGAACATGCAAATGGTTTCTCACCAGTGTGCGTTCTTGTGTGTCCTAATAAATGTCCCTTCTGAGAGAAATTTTGGCCACAAACTGTGCAGGCAAATGGTCTCACACCAGTGTGGGTTCTTGTGTGTTGTCTCAAGGTTACATTTTGCGAAAATCTTTGACCACAAACCAAACAGGAAAAAGGTTTCTCTCCCGTGTGAACAATCATATGCCGTTTCAAACAGGACTTGTAGCCAAAGGTTTTTTCACAGTGAGAACATTTCCAATGTTTGCTGTTAGAGTGATGTGCTGTCTCATCTTCCAACTGTTCATTATCCTCATCGGAGTGACTCGGAGAATGTGACATTGTGTTATCACCATCTGACAATGAAGATAACAGGCCATTTGCTAGTGATCCTCCAAAGTGCCCACCATCAATTTCTGTTGTCATGCACTGACTGGAAGTTGGAGGCTCGACCCTTTTCTTCCCTTCATATTGACTTTCTTCATCTTTAGTCTTCAAAAAGACTCCAACTGGCAACTCTGTGAAATTCCCCTCAGCTTCTATATATGGTGGCAGCTGCTTCTCCTTTTTGATGTTGAGCCTCTGTAGCTGCTCCTCCTCTTTGACGCCAGGGGGCTTTGACTCCTCATCTATCGTGCTAGGAAACTCTGGACCAAGATATTTCTCACTGGTGTCTGTGGGACACAAGAGACACTTGGTCTGGTTAAGTCAGTTTGTGGTGACTAAGCTATTTTGTGTCTTATTTTAAAGATTATCAGATGGGCCACATGAGCACAAAAAATGGAGCTGAAAAATTTAACAGTTTGTGCATGTTTTGCTAGGAAAAATCACTGAAAGTTAAGTAATCAAAGTAACTGTCTTTATTGATAGTTTGTAATGGTTGCTGTTATACATGACAATGGGAGGTCACTTTCTGCTCACATTATGGACACAAATAAGGTAACAGACGTAAAGAGAAAATCAACACACAATGCCAGTACACGATTCATTCATTCATTCATTCATTCAGTTGAATTCATAGTAAGTGCTCAACAAAGCCAGTATTTCTGAGAAAGATGCACTTTCTTTTAACATAAATGCTGAATTGACATCACATTAGACTTCATTGATTTCTATTATTCTCTTCTGCACACTTGTGCCCCTGAGCTTGATCTTTTCTTTGGAATTTTTGACCACAAACTGAACAAGGAAAATGTTTCTCACAAGTGTGGATTTTTGTGTGCTTTACCAAGGAATTCTTTGAAGAAAATCTATGATCACATTCTGAGCAGGCAAAAGGTTTCTCACTAGGGTGGGTTCTTGTGTGACGTTTCAAGTTTGCCTTCCAAGAAAATCTTTTATCACAAACCAAGCAGGCAAAAGGTCTGTCACCAGTATGGGTTCTTGTGTGTACATTTAAGTTTCTCTTCTGAGAGAAACACTGACCACAAACTGAGCAGGCAAAAGGTTTCACACCAGTGTGGGTTCTTGTGTGCGTGATTAAATTGCACTTTGTGGAGAAACTGTGACCACAAATTGAGCAGGCAAAAGGTTTCTCATTGGTGTGTGCTCTTGTGTGTGTGATCAAGGTTCCCCTCAAAGAAAATCTTTGACCGCAAACCAAACAGGCAAAAGGTTTCTCACCAGTGTGGGTCCTTGTGTGTCGTTTCAAGTTTGACTTTACAGAGAATGTTTGACCACAAACCAAACAGGCAAAAGGTTTCTCACCAGTATGGGTTCTTGTGTGTTCATTTAAAATCCTCTTCCGAGAGAAACACTGACCACAAACTGAGCAGACAAAAGGTTTCTCAACAGTGTGGGTTCTCGTGTGTTGGACTGACATGCCTTTGCTCGAAAATCTTGAGCAGGAAAAAGGTTTCTCTCCAGTGTGGCTGATCATGTGTCTTTCCAAATATCCCTTGTAGACATATTTCTTCCCACAATGAGAACATTCCCAGCGTTTTCCATCAGTGTGACATGTCATTTCACCTTTGGAGTGGTCATCATCATTGTCAGGCGAGGGTGACGTGTCATCACACTCTGACATTTGAGCAGACTGGCCGTTCACTTGTGATTCTCCACTGTGCTCGTCATCTATTTCTGTTATCATGCGTTGATTGGAGATGCTGCTTGGAGCCTCAGTCTTATTGACTTCATATTGACCTTCTTTATCTTCAGTTTTCAAATAGACACCAGTCACTGGCAACTCTGTAAAATTTCCCTCTGTTTTTAAGTAGTGTGGTAGCTGTTCTTCTTTTTTGATGTTGGGGCACTGCAGCTGCTCTTCCTCTTTGACACCAGGGGACTCCTCTTCTTTAACATCCGGCAATTCTGGCTCATGATGCTCAGGACTGAGGTACTTTTCCCTCATGTCTGCGGGACACAAGACACACTTCGTCTGTTGTGATTTTTAATGTTGTGTATTTTATATTTAAAGTTATCAAGATGGGCAACATGAATGAAAAAAAAAAAAGAAAAACAGGATTACTGAAGCAAGAAACAACATTCTGACAGACTTTTTTGGAAAAGCCAAGTTATGTGAATCTGAAATTTGATCGGTTAATCATAAAGAAACATTAATAAAAAACAAAAAAACACAACTACTAATAGGGCTCTAATTTGGTAGACTGGTGCATGTCCCTGGTTGCTGCCAGCTTTACGCCTCTGGTTGCCATTGGCTTGACGTCTCGCTCTTTGCTGTCTTGCCGTTCCTGATTAGCACTGCTTTGGCATCTTGGTTGCCTCCAAATTGACATCCCGCTCGTCGCTGTCTTGACGTCCCACTCATCACTGGCTTACTGCTCATGTTTGCTGCTCGACAGACATCTCTGGTTGCAGCTCCTGGTCGTCGCTGACATGACGTCTCGCTCGACGCTGACTGCTGTTCTTGGTCGCCGCTGGACAGCCCTCTTTGGTTGCCGATAGCTTGATGCCCCGCTAATCGGTGTTGCTAGCTTGCTGCTCCTGGTCACTGTTGGCCTGCCCTTCCAGGCTGCCACAACCTTGGTGTTCTAACTTCCATCCATTTCTATTCTAAACATGCCACCACAACAGAAGCCTGAACCAAAGTCAGAGGAGAACTAAACAGTTTTTACTCAAGCAAATAAATAAACTTTTACAATTCCACATTTCCAAGCAGCATGTGACAGAGGAGAGATCGCTCTCCACAATGATAAACTAAAAATTCACCTGCGTAAAATATGTGACGCTACAAGCATAAGCATCTAGTCAAGGGATTTGATACTACACATGGACAACGAAAGATTCAATACTACATGGACAACGAAAAAGCCAAACCCACAGAGAGAATTTGTTAAAAAGTGATCAGTAAGAACAACCATCTCAGGATGTCAGCATCAATGTGTGTATTTGTTTTTTACGTCACGTCTCTGGAATGGTCCAATTGCTCCCAGGGGCACCTGAACATTGCAAGCTTGTAGCTAATTGGCAAGTTGATGATACATTTAAAACGCTGAACAAATCAAGTGTGCCCAGGAAAGATGCAATTAAGTGCAAGTTTGACATCATATTAAGCTTCATTGATTACTACTATTCACAGCCACACACTTGTGCCTCTGAGCTTGATCCTTTCTTTGGAATCTTTGTCCACAAACTGAGAAAGCAAAGGGTTTCGACCAGTGTGGGTTCATGAGTGTTCTATCAAGTTTATCTTGGTAGATAATCTTTTCCCACAAAACTAACAGTAAAACGTGTTTCACCAGTGCGGATTCTTGTGCCTTTTACCAAACAACCCTTGAAAGAAAATATTTGTCTGCTTTCTGAGCAAAAGGGTTCTCATCAGTGTGGGTTCTTGTGTGGCTGACCAAGTAATTATTTACAGAAAATCGGTGGCCACACTCTGAGCAGGCAGAAGGTTTCACATCAGTGTGGGTTCCTGCATGAGTGTTCAAACTGCCCCTTGAAGAGAAACTTAGGCCACAAACTGAGCAGAGAAAATGTTTCTCAACGGGTGTGGATTCTTGTGTGTTCTCTCAACTTTTCAATTCAAGTAAATCTTTGACCACAAACTGAATAGGCAAAATGTTTGTCTCCCTATGAACAATTCTATACTGTTTCAAACTGTTCTTGTAAGCAAAGGTTTTTCCAAACTGAGAACATATCCAACGTTTGCTGTCAGTGTGATCTCACCTCTCATTTGTTCGTTATCGTCACGGTTGTGAGGAGAATCAAAAATTGTGTTGTCATCTTCTGACATTGGAGCTAACCGGCTATTTAATTGTGATCCTTCACAGTGCTCGTCATCAATTTCTGTTGTCATGTGTCGTAGACTGGAGGCTGGAAGCTCTGGCCCTTTTTGCTCTTCATATTGACTTTCTTCATCTTCAGTCTTCAAATGGAAACCAGCCACTGGCAACTCTGCGAAATCCCCCTCAGCTTTTATAAATTGTGGCAGCTGCTCCTCTCTCTTGATGTTGGGGCGCTGCAGTTGCAATTCCAGATTGACACCAGGGGTCTCTGGCTCATGCTGCTCAGGACTGAGGTATTTTTCACTCACGTCTGCGGGACACAAGACAAACCTGGTCTGGTTAAGACAGTTTATTGCGACTATGTTGTGTATTTTATACTTCAGATTATTGGCTGGACCTCGTGAGGGATAGAATTGCAAACCTGGCAAATGCCACAGCTTGTCTTTGCTACGAAAATCACTGAATGTAAAATCATCAAGCCCACAAAACTAATCTTTTATTGATTTTAATGTATACTTTTGCACATGATATTAGGTCGGTCACTTTTTGCTCCAACTCCAAAGTTGCTGATATCGCCAGCTACGTCAAAGGTAAGTGCAATTCAATGTAAAACATCTTCAAAATGCTGCCATCCTTTGTGCCATCATGCCATCGTTTGTTGACAGGCCAGCATTTTAATACATTCTAAAAATGCATCAAAAATTGAAACAAATACAGTACATTATAGAATCACCAGCTTAAGCGTCAAAGACATTGCGGGTTGTGATGTCGTATTGCATTACAGTTTTGTTCGACCGAGCGCTGCTGTCTCATGTCTCATCGTTAAACATCAACAATTTTCGTATCCTGAATTTTCATTTGTAACAAGAGATAATATTTTTTCAAAGAGGCATTGCCTTACCTGAGTTTTCATAACAAGAGAAGGTCATACTGTAAGTGCAAATAACTGCGCACTAAACTGATTTCCACCATTTCAGTTTTCATGTATTTTTTTTGTTCACACAAGTCAGAAAGAGAGGTGTTCAAGCGGCTGTACTTTATTTAGGAACATACTCGGTGACATTTTGAAATACCGTATCTGCACTAAGAGAGAGAACAAACAAATCTGTGATTTTTTTTTTTTGTTTGTTTTTTTTGGCCATGGGTGCTAATTCTCAACACTTGTCCACAGGAGACCGCCAAAAAAAGTACTTTGGGACAGAAAATAAATAAAATACATAAGGGTAGATGGAATATAAGAACATAAATGAATTACTTCAATATTAAACAGATTAAGTCTGTAGCTTTTCGACATAACCATGTTACATTTCAAAAACAAATACAAAATTCAGTAACATTCAACACAGTGCAAGTTCACAGATCATTAATTGTTCAGTGGTAAGCACTGAACAAAACGAATGTGCAAATGAAAGATTCTTTCTGTATTTTGAAGTAGATGTGAAAATAAAATATAAAATTTCAGTGATCACTGCTACTCTCACCAGTACATTTGTGTCGTTCAGCTTGATCCTTACTTGGAAATCTTTGATCACAAACTGAGCAGAAAAAAGATATTCCTCTAGTGTGCGTTCTTGTGTGTTGTGTTAAGGTTCCATGTTGAGAAAATGTTTGACCACAAATTAAACAGGCAAAGGGTTTTTCACCAGTGTGGGTTCTTGTGTGTGTGATTAAATGGTCTTTAGTAGAGAAATCATGACAACATACTGAACAGGCAAAAGGTTTCTCACCGGTGTGGATTCTTGTGTGTTTGACCAAGGATCCCTTTTGAGAAAACCTTTGACAACATACAGAACAGGAAAAAGGTTTTTCACCAGAGTGGATTCTTGTGTGTTGTCTTAATGTTCCGTGTTGAGAAAACCTTTGACCACAAATTGAGCAGGCATAGGGTTTCTCACCAGTGTGGGTTCTTGTGTGTGTGTTTAAATTGTCTTTTGTAGAGAAATTCTGACCACACACAGAACAGGCAAAAGGTTTCTCACCAGCATGGATTCTTATGTGTTTAACCAAGGATCCCTTTTGAGAAAATCTTTGACCACAAACAGAGCAGACAAAAGGTTTTTCACCAGTGTGGGTTCTTGTGTGTTGTTTCAGGGTTACTTTCCAAGAGAAACATTGACCACAAACTGGACAAGCAAAAGGTTTCTCACCAGTGTGAACTTTTGTGTGTTCATTTAAGGACCCCTTCAGAGAAAACCGCTGACCACAGACAGAACAGGAAAAAGGTTTCTCACCAGTGTGTGTTCTTGAGTGCATGTTTAAATTGCCCTTAGTAGAGAAACTTTGGCCACAAACAGAGCAGGTAAAAGGTTTTTCACCGGTATGAGTTCTTGTGTGTTGTCTCAAGTTGGTCGTATTCGAAAATCTTTGACCACAAATCAAACAGAGAAAGGGTTTCTCTCCGGTGTGGGTTCTCATATGCCGTCTCAAGTTGCTCTTATTAGAAAAATTTTGACCACAAACCGAACAAGCAAAACGTTTCTCACCAGTGTGGGTTCTGCTGTGTCTAATCAAGGTTCCCTTTCTAGAAAATCTTTGACTACAGTCGGTACAGGCATAAGGCTTCTCACCAGTGTGGGTTCTTGCGTGCACGTCTAGGTATGCCTTATGAGAAAATCTTTTACCACAAACCGAACAGACAAAAGGTTTCTCACCAGTATGGCCAATCAAATGTCTTTCTAAACTAGACTTGAGGCCAAAGGTTTTCCCACATTGAGAACATTTCCACTGTTTGCAGACAATGTTCCTTGTCATTTCACCTTCCATCTGTTCATCATCATCATCACTGTGAGGGTGGTGTGACATTGTGACATCATCATCTGACATAGGAGCTAACCAGCTGTCCTCTTGTGATCCTCCACAATGCTTCCCATCAACCTCTGTTGTCATGTGTTGACTGTAAGGAGGCTCCACCAGTTTCTTCTCTTCATTTAGACCTTCTTCATCTTCAGTTTTCAAATAGTCACCAGCCATTGGCACCGCCGTGAAATCTCCATTCTCTTTAATGTATGGTGGTATCTGCTCTTCTATTTTGATGTTGGCGGGCTGCAGCAGCTGCTCCTCTTTAACACCAGGGAGCACTGACTCTTCCTCTTTAACATCAGTCAAGTCTGGCTCCTGCCATTCAGGGCCAAGATATTTTTCACTCATGTCTGCGGGACACAAGACACACGCGGTTTGGTGAAGTCACTGTTGTGACTTAGATGTTGGGGTTTTTATATAGTTATTAGATCGGCTACATGAGTGAAAGAATAGCAATTCCGGGTAATGTCATGGACCCTTTGTTTGTTTGTTTTTTAAACAAGGACATTTCACAGCAAATATGTTGTCAACACCAGAAAAAGCTACAAGCTCATTTTCATTTGCTGTCCCAGGGCCGAAGCAGTGACAGCACATTCATCATTATTGTCAATATTTTCTAAAGAAAATCACTGAGCGCTAACTTGGCTGCAACACTAACTGTTTCTGAACCATTGTGGTTCACATCCGGAGAGGTAAACATAATAGGGTTCAATATGGCTGCCACGAAATGATTTTACTCACTGACTAATCACCAAAAGTAGCTGTGAATAGTCAACTCTCAAAGGCAAGCACATTTGGACATTAGAGTGCAAAATTACAACTCATAGAGATGGAGAACACCTGACACGTCGCAGTCCACCGCTTACCGGCGTTGCTTGCAGGCCAAGTAGATAAGGTAAACAAATGTAAGGGGAACGCAGAGGGCCGAGAGCTAGGCTAAACCAAACAACAATTTCCTCCCTGATGTGCGGTCATTGGTAAATAAGTTGATGAGTTGCAACTTTGAATTACATAACACAAGAAACTCATGGAATGGAATGTCATGTTACTCAAAAACATAACTATACAGCAAAATACCAGATGTAATCAAACAAGCTGGATGCTACATGGGTGATTCCGGTAAGACAAAGGGAGTCTGTGTATTTATTTGTACATTTAACTTGATCATATGAAGATGTTTGCTCTGTGTGCCAGTCTGGTCACAATTGATTGTGACTACCAGCTCAATTTTAAATATAATGTTGAAAAATAAAAAAAAAATTAAAATTAAAAAAAAGGTTCCCTGTTTCATACTTTTGCATTTTCCCCTAAATTCCATGAATTAAACTTTTTCTTTTATCTTTTTTTTTCCACTTTTCATTTAATACATCTTTTGTATAGAACACATAAGTTTAACGAAAAATATTGTATAAAAATAAATACAACAAAACACTATCCAGCGGAAGGAAAATGCCCCAATCAAAATCTGTAGTTGTACAACTTTGCAAGTTGCAGTTGAAGCGCAGAGAATTTAACAGAATAAAATGGTGCTGATGAGTCTCATTTTGGACACTGGGTGGCACTAACATAACGACACACATGCGGCAAGCTAATAAATAGCATTTATAAGATATAAGATAGAATGCACCTTTATTTGAATCAATTTAGTTTGTGTAATTACTTAATATTTTATTTTTGCTGTCCAATACTGTTGGGTCATTGAGCCATTCTGTTTTAAACGGATCCAATTCCCCGATCAAATAAGCCCCTACAAACCGAACCATATTTGGTTAAGATATGTTAAAAGCCTTGAAAACAAAGCAAACTAAATAAAGCTTTTCGATGGCAGTCCGCACTCATGGTTTATATTAAACGTGCCCAAAATGTTATTGAAAACAAGCACGTGTATATTACTGTAGCCTTGACAACGCAAATGACAAACCTGCTCGGTGGAACACATTTCGATGCTGCTTGCAAAGCGCATCCAGCGGTTGACTTTGGTGCTCGTTCTCCTCTTGTGCTGCACAAAGCTCTTCTTCGTACTTGACTTGACTTCTTGTGCACATGTTCACTTGATGTTCACTTTACGCCATTGATGACTACTAAGCCAAAGTGCCGTTGAAAAACGCGCCTGATTTGTTGGTGGCCAGCGAGTTAAACTAAATTTAGCTCAACTAAACTAGATTATCGAGACAATTTAAGCCGCAAACGGAGAAAGGGCGAGCTCGTGCAGCAGCAGCGGCCGTCGTCGCGGCTACTGCTGGCATCGCTAACGCCACTTCCGCATTTGCTGCAACGACTGTGCTGCTCGCCACTTCCAGCTGCTACCTCGCTGATGTCTCTTACATACAAATATCGGCGGCAGTATCTTAAAAACAAATGTTTGTGCGAGACTTTGAACACAGTTTGTATGTATTATTGTTTGCCTCTTTCATGGCAGCTGTCATTCAATTTTTCTCGACTCCATTGGACGTTTATAATAGTTTTTTTTCTTTTACTACGTGTTAAATAACGAGTGTTTTTTGATAGTGCTACAACATTAAAGCATACACCCAAATACCGGCACATTTATAAGATATATTTTAGATTTTCGTGCTGAACTTTGAACCCAGTTGGCCTGCATTATTGTGTTGTTTTATTCAATTATTTATTTATTTTACTTGTACTTGTATGTCTATTATAGCTGTTTTAACTGCTCGAAAGTAGCTGCTGCCTTTCATGCAAATGTTCTTACATAGTAAAGAAAAAATATATTTTTTTAATGTATGTGGGTGCAATTATGTCCAATATTGTCTTCTTAAATTAAAACAAAATACATTAATATGCATTTTTGAAGCTGCTTTTGCACTTCATCTTTTTGTCGAGATGTCACATCATGCTTCATTCTACTTGCTGATGCTTTGTCCATCCACGGTATGATTGCATGCTTCGAAATGTGACACAAGGAAGCCACAATCACAACAACGGCTCAATGCTGGCAGATTTCTCCAAGGTAGATTCCTTTTTTATCGCATTGTCTTTGCTGGTGTTTTCTAGTGTGTTTGGTGACTTCGAATGTTTAGAATAACTGTAATCATCCTAACTCCCAAACAGATCGGCGAGCCCTGTTGTGATACTTTATTGCTTACCGTGTGGACCAGAACACCCCCTCCCCCCCCCCCAACAATTCAACTTCCTTATCCTTCCTTGGTATCCAACCCTCTTTTTTCCATTATTATTTGCGATTGCCGTACATACCAAAAAACTGGCTCGGCTGCAACACAAGAGGTAACCCAGCAACCAAAATGCAATTTGAATTGTGCTTACGAACGTTTTCCTTCTTTGCTTTCCGTAGCCAAAGAAACATGATGGTCTCCGTAATATAGAGCAATTGTTGATGTTTATTTCACACGTTTATTAAACACCTTTATTTTAATATTATTCGAATGTAATGTGGGCTTTTAAAAATGAACATCTCTATATAATACCCACTGGGGCTTTAAGGGGTCAAGCAGTTCAAGCAATCAACTTGATATTGCATAGCTGTGAGCTGAATGTCATTAGGGGTCATAGAGCATTATCTGCCTCATGAAGCTCATGAGAAAAAAACAAAATGTAAAAAGTCATTGCAAGAGAGATAGGCGAATACTAAGAAAAATCTTAGTTGTAAAATGTGCTGTTTTGATTCAACTCTTTTTGTTCACCCAACAATGCCATTATATTTCTTTAGTGCCGGTCAAACACATTTTTAAAGACAAGTACATTGGAATTCATTCTAATTCTAACGCTTCACGTAACAAATAGTGAAGAAGTAGACAAAATCGATCAAAGACAAGGTGCATTAATGAAAGACTAATGCTATACAAATAAATTTTACTTTACTTGACAATTCTCCCATCGTGGATGCTGTTTTGTTGACAAAAAAAATCAATCTCAAGGCCGCTAATTATGGCAACGCACATGATTTGATGTCAAAGAATTATTTCTTTTAATTTAATATTTTATTCCTAGTGAGTGAAGGCACATGAATTGCATTGTGGCTTTAAGTGATAGTAAAAAAAAAAAGACTTTGTTAGAGGGTAAGAACCACATCTTAATCAGATTTGCCAATAATCACGGAGGGCTTTGTCATCCACGCAATTATCGGGGGAAACCATTAAATGCACACAGTCCACGTTTGGGGGTTCGACAATGACATATTAAACGTGGCATCTAAAAATGAACAGATAAGATATGGCTCAGGATTAATTTAAAAATAATGTTTCTAAGTATTGATAAGCACGTGACAAACCTGCTCGACGTAACACAACTCGAGGCTGCTTGGAAAGCGAGTCCAACTGTTGACCTTCTTGTCGCTTCATTTCCTCTTGAGCTGCACAAAGATCCTCCTCGAGCTTCACATTCATTCTTGTGCACGTTTTCTGCTCGCTCTTGACGTCTTCTGAGCCACCGTGTCGATTAAAAAACGTATCTGCTGTGTTAGCAGCTAGCAAGTTTAACTAAAATAATCTGGGCAAGGCCGAGTAGTTTCGACGAGCATTGACTGACTTAAACCGGACTTGACGATGTAAAATAAATAATTGTATAGCGACGGACGCTCAATGTCAATGCTTCGGAACTGTCACTTGGGTTTCAGAGCGACTAAATTCGTGAAACGCGTGTTGATTCGTAACAAGGAGGAAAAAAAAAAACCAGGAAGTAGCTTTGCAATGAGCGATCTAAGGCAAGCCCACTAGGACAAACTTCTTGGCAAACCAAATAGAAAAATATTCATGTCACCAAAAAGGTAAATACCATCCATCTTCTATAGTTGCTTGTCCTCACAAGAGTCACTGGTTTGCTGTTGCCTATCTCAGCCGGGCAGTAAGTTGGGGGTAAGGTAAATCGACTAGGAATATTCACCAACAAACGAACAGAAATTGAACCAAGAGATTACCACGTTTAATAATGTCGAATTTTTGAAAAGTTCTTACCGCTTGACTACTTCATATGCTGACTTACTGTTTGATATTAAAAAAAGTTTTTTTTTTTCAATTTAGTATTTATTTAAAAAGGAACTGTCATTGTTTTTGTCTCTTTTTGAAAAATAATAAATATGAGACTAAATATGTGTTCGGTGTTTAGGACAATCACGATTTTGTACCAAATTGATGATGTCACACTTTTAATACAAAGACAAAAGTAAAGAAAAATTCAATACACACTCAGGTACACAAATCATTCATTCAATAAGTGATAGGAACCCAACAAAGCTAGGGTTCACATGAAAGATGTACTTTCGTTATATCAAATGTTAAAATGACATTATAAAAATTCATTAATCACTGATATTCTCACCACCACAACTGTGCCTCTTTGCATGGTCCTGCCGTGGGAATTTTTCACCACAAACCGAACAGGCAAAAGGCTTTTCACCAGTGTGGGTTCTTGTGTGTCGTTTCAAGTGTTCCTTTTGAGAAAATCTTTGACCACAAGTTGAACAGGGGAAGGGTTTCTCACCAGTGTGTGTTCTGCTGTGTTTAATTAAATGTCCCTGTTTAGAAAATTTTCGACCACAAATCGAACAGGCAAAAGGTTTCTCACCGGTGTGGGTTCTTGTGTGTCGTATCAAGTGTTCTTTTTGAGAAAATCTATGACCACAAATTGAACAGGGGAAAGGTTTCTCACCAGTGTGCGTTCTGCTGTGTTTAATCAAATGTCCCTCTTTAGAAAATCTCTGATCACAAACCAAACAGGCAAAAGGTTTCTCACCTGTGTGGACTCTCTTGTGTTGTCTCAATGTTTCTGTTCTAGAAAATTTCTGACCGCAAAATGAACAGGAAAAAGGTTTCTCACCGGTGTGGGTTCTGCTGTGTTTAATCAAGTTTCCTTTACTCGAAAACATTTGACCACAAATCACACAGGCAAAAGGTTTTTCACCAGAGTGGGTCCTTGTGTGTCGTCCCAAGGTATCCGCTCGAGAAAATCTTTGACCACATACAGAACAGGAAAAAGGTTTCTCACCGGTGTGGGTTCTGCTATGTTTAATAAAGTTTCCCCTAATAGAAAACCTTTGACCACAAACCGAACAAACAAAAGGTTTCTCACCAGTATGGGTTAGTGTGTGTCTTCTCAAGGTTCCATTTTGAGAAAATCTTTGACCACAAACCAAACAGGCAAAAGGTTTCTCACCAGTGTGGGTTTTTGTGTGTCCCTTTAAATGTGACTTCTGAGAAAACCTTCGATCACAAACCAAACAGACAAAAGGTTTCTCTCCTGTGTGGCCCATAATATGCTGTTTCAAACGGGACTTGCTGTCAAACGTGCTCTCACACTGAAAACATTTCCAGCATTTGCTGTCAGTGTCACGTGTCATCACATCTTCTGACTGGTCATCACCATCACCAGTGTAAGAAGAGTGTGATGCTGTGTCATCACCCTCAGATATTGGAGCTAACCAGCCATCTGCTTGTAATCCCCCTTGCTCGCCATCAGTTTCTATTGTAATGTGTTGACTGAAGATGTTGCTTGGAGGCTCAGGCTCCCGGTTCTCCTCATTCCATTCTCCATCTTCACTCTTTACATTGACACCAGCCATGGGCAACTCTGTGAAATCTCCCTCCTCTTTTATGTATGGTGGCAGCTGCTCCTCTTTTTTTATGTTGGTGCACTGCAGCTGCAACTCTGGCTTCTGCCACTCGAGGCTGTGGTATTCTTCATTCACATCTGCAGGACACAAGACAAACTTAGTAAATTGAAGTCGGTCTGTTGTGACTTCGATGTTGTGTATTTTTTATTTTAAGTTATTATATGAGCTGCATGAGAAGAATAATAGGAGAGTTGGCACCAGGTGGATGGCCAACTTTTCAGTGTGCTGTTAAAGATTTTCAGTCATTACTACATTTACATTTTAATCAGGGGTGGCAATAAATAAATAGGACTGACATTTTAAACGGGCTAAAGGGTCGTTTTTACGCGGGTTGAAAGTGCCATAATTCAATAAATATACAAACATTTCATTAACGCTGTTATCGAGAACCCATCGAATGCACAGTCTGCGTTTGAGGTCTGAGGTATTAACAATTTTTATATTAAACGTGGCATCACACAATTCCCAGAGAGCATGCTACTCTAAGTAAACACTGGACTACTGTTGATAAGTATTGACGAAGCATTTGACATACCTGCTTGGCGTAACATAACTGGAGGCTGCTTGTAAAGCGCGTCCAGCGGTTGTCCTTCTTGTCGCTCCTTTTCTTCCTGGACTCCACAAAGCTCCTCTTTGATTATCACTTTCATTCTTGCGCACGTTTTCCGCTCGCTGTTGATGTTTTCTGGGCCACCTTGTGGATTAAACAATCGCGTCTGTGTTGTTAGCGGCTAGCAAGCAAAGCTAAGCTAAATTAAGCAATCCGTTAAGTTTCCACGAGCACTGAAACGATTTTAACCGGACTCGAAAATTGTGAAAAAAATGTAATCGATTTCAATAAAGGGTTGATGGACGCTCAGTGTCAAGGCTCCAGAACTTAGTTTGGGTTCCGGTCGAATAAATTCGTGAAACGTTTGCGGATTCGTAAACAAGAAAGAAGTCTGACAGCAAAGCAGTATCGCTGGAAATTGCCATCTACGGCAGGTCCACTAAGACAAACTTAATATAACGCGTTAAATGCACTGTTGCTTCACTAATTTAGGTCCACATACCCATGTGGCCCGTGTCGCATTTGAAAAAAAAAAATATCTGCTCAGTGGTGAGATTTGTTGAGACCCGAGTTAAAATCCAGCTCGCTCCAGCATTCTTGTATGTGGGTTGCATGTTCTGATCCTGCGAGGATGTTCTCGGCACTCCAGCTTCCTCCCACATTCCAAAGAGTTGCATGGCTGGTGAATTGATCGCCTCCTCCTTCTGCCCGTAGACAGCTGGGATAGTTTTTTTAGCAGTTTTTTTGCTAATTTATTTTATGATTTCTTTACGTGTGGGTATTATATATTCTTAATTGATTTAAATTAGCTTTGTCAAATCTCTTTGTGGTGAGATAAAAAAGTGTACCTGAGATCCTGGATAAAATAGAACTCTTGAAACACTTGATTTGTGACATGCATGCGCCAAGAAATCAGGAACTCTGTCTTTGGAAATATTTTAGCATTTGGCTTCAATGTATTTTAAATGTTTATGTATGGTAATTTAAGCAAAATTCCAAACGTGTCCCAAGAAAATAAACATTATACCAAAAATAAAGCGTGAAATACAGTATGATTTATATTTTGTATAATTGACACATTATTCCTTTTTCCATAGCAAGATCCCGGTGGGTAACAAACCCCCAGTCTGCCTTCATTTGCAGGAAAACAAGTTCAATGGGAAGTATTTAAAAAAAAAAAAAAGTCAGAAATCCACTCAGAAAGCGATGCGTTAAATGTACTTCAGGGGATCCAGGTGTTTGAAGTAGGGCGAAGAAATCAAATTATTATCAACATATTTTCAATGTATTAACATGTTTCATATACATAACCTTATTGAATGTTCTACTTCCAAGTATTTGTTGTTCTCCAGTCGTTTATGACATAATGTTCTGGTGTTTTTTCCTTCTCATGTATGTTAAATTTCATGTATGTTAAACTTCTCATGTATGTTAAATTCAGTGATGCCACTACTCCCTACGATTGTAAAATTGCTTATGATAAAGGTGGTAATGAGTGTAAGTAATGCGTGCAGATTAAAAAAAAAAAGGTATCCAGGCCAAAACAAAACGAAACATGTTTTTTTTTTAATAAAAACAATAAAAGAAATAACACATTCCTAGCATTATAAATCAGAGGGTCTCCAACGTGGTAGCCCAGGAGGATCACATGAGTCAGCCGCAGGCCTATTCAGCTAATAGATTACAAGTGATAGAACATTGTGATATTTTAAGACTTTTACAAACAATTTCACATATACAGTATTACATTGACATCACTAAGCAGCTGTAGAAAAAGGATAGATTACACTTGATTTACTTATTCGCTATCACTGTTCCTTAATTATTGTGAGAAATTATGACCATGATCGGTGTATATAGCTTTGTATGACTCAGAAGTAGTTTTCAAAAAGGTTGGTGATCCCTGCTATATCATGTTTTGCCATTCACGGCCTGTGTCTTTATGAGGTCACAATAGAATTCAAGCTGGTTGGTGAAGTTTCAATGTTTTTCTTTGTCTCTACGGAGTGATTCGGACCACCAACTTCAAAGGGGCGTTTGAGTGCACTTTTTCTTGTCAGCCAGAAAGGTCCGACTTCCCTTTTCGGGGTCCCCTCCTTCCCCCCTCACCACACAACATGCTGAGACTTGACAACCCCTGCCATGCATGTTTCTGAGTGTGGGAAGTAGCCGGAGAGAACCCACGCGGGCTTGGGCAAGAACATGCTAACTCCACACAGGAAAGCCGGAGTGAGGTGGATATGAACTCGGGCCCCTGAACTGAGGCGGACGTGCTAACCACTGCCACACCAAGTCGACCACATTTAATGACATTTGGGCTAAATTCAAGTCTCAGGCATTGCATTAGATATGTTGGAAATTGTGTCGGGGGTGCTTAATTTTCACTAATGGAAAAGTCCAAAATATTCAGTATTTGTAGAACGAAGCAAATATTTAGAATCGTATGGCGCTAATATGCTAAGAAGGCGCTGAGCGGCTGAACGGCATTTTACAAAGACTGGATTTTTTATTTTAGAAATGAAGAGCCGTTCAAAAGACTTGCTTGCGGTAGCTTCTTCACTCAAGGAAAATAAAATGGATTTTTCATTAGCGTTCACTTTGAATGATTTCTGACAACTTTTACTCACTACTTTTTAAGATATAATTTCTTTCTGGATTACGTTTTGTTTAACTCTGTATCCAGTCGAACATATTGAATTGAATTCGAATAAATATTGTTTCCATTGGCTTTCACCAAAAACCAAATTGAATCTTTTTAATGCGGAAAATGTTATCTTATCCATTAAAGGCCTCATCACGAACAACCGAGTGATTTTATCTGTCTTGTGTGTCATCTTAAAGGTTGTCTGGAAATATAATTTCAAACAAAGGACTGGACCACGTGAACTGTCTTTTGCTGAAACTTCACAGTAGGAGTCCAGCTTCAGCCACTCAAAAAGTGGCGACGGCACAGAGTGATTTGCATTTTGCGTTTATAAAAAGGCAGGACTTCCCTTGCTCCAGTCACTCTGACTATCTGTGGACACGCCATCATGCCTGAGCCAGCCAAGTCTGCGCCTAAGAAAGGTTCCAAGAAAGCGGTCACTAAGGCCGCCGGAAAACCCGGTAAGAGGCGAAAGAAGGGGAGGAAGGAGAGCTACGCCATCTACGTGTACAAAGTCCTGAAACAAGTACACCCTGACACCGGCATCTCCTCCAAGGCCATGAGCATCATGAATTCGTTCGTCAACGACATTTTTGAGCGTATCGCCGGGGAAGCTTCTCGTCTGGCCCACTACAACAAACGCTCTACCATCTCATCGAGGGAAATTCAGACCGCGGTGCGCCTTTTGCTTCCCGGTGAGCTGGCCAAACACGCTGTGTCTGAAGGTACAAAGGCTGTGACAAAGTATACCAGCTCCAAGTAAAACGCTTTAGCGTTCGTCAAACCAACGGCTCTTTTAAGAGCCACATACCATTTCCTAAGAGGTTTCCTTAATCGCAAACTTTTATTTTGTATTAATCGTGTGTCCGCTCTTTCATTTTAACTCCGTCCTACTGCGGTACTATTCCCACTATCAAATTAGACGTATATTAATAATTTATAAATAAGTATTATTCAGTCTCAACCGTTGTGGGAAATAACTGGTTTCTTTTAAGTGTTGTGTCCTCTGGTACTCTGTGGAACTTGCGTTATGTTGCGAATGACAACTTCCAATCCTGCGGACCTGAAAGAGGACAGTTTACCCATTTCCCGCAAAGAATGTCAAGCAGCACAAATTCAGCGCTGTTGTGTTGTTTCCTTTGAACACTACACGTACATAAAACTATACGGTGAACAAATCTCACAAACTCCCGAAATAATTCGGTTGTCACCACCAAAATATTTTGGGTTTACATAGCTCTAAATTTACTGTACCTAACTAACTGGAACTCTACGCACAAGTGCTAATTGTCATCATTTCTCAATTGGTCCCGATCGTTTCACAACAGAAGAACAATTGTATGGAATAATACGCTTCATTAATAGTGAGTGGCTCTTAAAAGAGCCGTTTTGTAGTCAAAAGTGAAATTCTACTTTGCTTTACCCGCCTTCTCGGTTTTTTTGGGAAGAAGAACAGCCTGAATGTTGGGCAATACACCACCCTGGGCAATGGTCACACCACCAAGTAGTTTGTTAAGCTCCTCATCGTTGCGCACGGCGAGTTGCAAATGGCGGGGAATGATCCTGGTCTTCTTGTTGTCGCGGGCGGCATTGCCAGCCAACTCCAAGATCTCAGCGGTCAAATACTCGAGTACCGCCGCTAGGTAGACTGGGGCGCCGGCACCAACACGCTGGGCATAGTTGCCTTTGCGGAGCAATCTGTGGACTCGACCCACCGGAAATTGTAGTCCTGCACGAGATGAACGTGTCTTCGCCTTAGCTCTAGCCTTTCCACCGGTTTTTCCTCGACCCGACATTGTTATTTGTTGTTTGAGAATATCGTGAAGTATGGTTCTGGTTCGAAGTCGGAGAGTTTATATACACTTGTGCCTCTCACTGATTGGCCAAACAGCGGCGAGAGATAGTTGTCCAATAAGCAAAGAGCCACAGTTGATCTCTTTTGTGTAAACAGCTCATTCTCTTTTGGAACGAGCAAGCCTAAGATCCGCTACAAAATAGAACTATAACACGTTCATAAATTGATCTGTACAACCACTTATATGCTCCTATTACAGTGTCCGATCCACGAAATCGGGGCCAAACATTTTTCTAACTACTCGAATTTAAATTTGCAAACGAAAATCTAATATATATATATATATATATATATATATATATATATATATATATATATATATACACTCAAAATAATAATGTCCGTCATGTGTTTTCTCAGTTCTTGTTTTAAGAAATGAGAACTACAAATGACTGAAAATTTGTGAATATTTAGCATTCGTTGCCGATTAAAGACGTCAAAAAGTACATTTAAAAAACACGAGTTGTCTTTACACAAAGAATGAGCAAATCTAAGTTTGTGTCCACTCCGCCGATCTTCTAGTTTCCATTTTACAGGCTGGCCCCAGGCCAAGTTACTGCTCTAAATGGGTTAAACAAGTTTTTCTGCAGTAAAATATCGTAGTACATACATATATGACAAGGTCGGAAATGCGGCTATCTTGCACACGATCGTTTAAAGTAATGGCGTATGCCATTTGGAGGGTCTATTTTATGGGCCATAAAAAAGCAAAATAATTTTTTAAAAAAAGTACAGCACACAAACTAAGAGGCGGAAGAATATTACATAATTTAGTACATGTGGTGGCCCTTAAAAGAGCCGTTTGGTGGTGGGTGAGATTTATGCCCTCTCGCCGCGGATCCTACGAGCCAGCTGGATGTCTTTAGGCATGATTGTCACCCGCTTGGCATGGATGGCGCACAAGTTTGTGTCCTCAAAGAGACCCACCAAGTAGGCTTCACTCGACTCTTGAAGGGCCATGACTGCAGAACTCTGGAAGCGCAAGTCTGTCTTGAAATCTTGAGCGATTTCTCTGACCAGACGCTGAAAAGGCAATTTGCGAATGAGCAGCTCGGTGGATTTCTGGTAACGGCGAATTTCACGAAGAGCAACTGTGCCCGGTCTGTAACGGTGAGGTTTCTTGACGCCGCCAGTGGCGGGTGCGCTCTTGCGGGCAGCTTTAGTAGCCAACTGCTTCCTGGGGGCTTTGCCGCCAGTGGACTTACGAGCGGTCTGCTTAGTTCTTGCCATCTTCACACGTTGCTTCGCAATAGAAACGAATGCACTTCAGACCGCGCTTATTGGTGGTATAGGAAGACCCGCGCAAAAGCTGCTTGAACATTGGACAGCAGAAATTTGAAATGGCCCAATGGGCACAGAGTACAAGTGACCGCTGCTTGAGAGACAGGATGTGTTTATGTTGACTCAAGAGAAATGCGTATTTTTTAAACGCAATGTACCATTAAAAGGTGTGTTCATGAATTTGTGCTATTCTAATGAGGATTGACACGACTGGAAGTCAGTACAAGAAACAGAAATTACTTGGCCCCAAAGACGTTGAGACCGGATGCCACTTAGAAAAAAAATAAAATGCTTCCTCCAACATGCCAGTGTGAACTGAAGAAAATAACATTCAAGATTTATGGCGCACTGATTTCCCCCTCTTCAAAAGAATAGTCGGCAAATCAAAGACTTTTAAAGACACCATCCACACGCGCGCGCACGCACACACATGCATTCCATTGTGGGACTACAAGCCCCCAAACTGTATAAGAACTCAATGTGGAAGGTGAAAGGTTGCCATTTTCTGCTCCGACCTGCGGCAGGACTGGCCATAGGCCTCGTGTACTTTCCTACTCTGTCTGGATTAAATCAACTGTTTAACTATGTCGTGGTATGTGCGATTTTTCAACAAAAAACGAGCACACTAGGAACTAGTTTGATGCAAGAAGTTTATCTAGGTTCCTTTAATCTCCCCATTGGTACGTTGTAAAATAATGTTGAGTAATCCATCCATTTCCCGCTAGTGTCTATCCCAGCTCACTTGAGTGAGTGAGTGAGTGAGAGAGAGAGAGAGAGAGAGAGAGAGAGAGAGAGAGAGAGAGAGAGAGAGAGAGAGAGAGAGAGAGAGAGAGAGAGAGAGAGAGAGAGAGAGAGAGAGAGAGAGAATTAAAGATATATAGTAATATTATTGAAAAGCACTGGGTTGTATCAACTTAAAAGCATGTGTTCTGTGTGGGAGAAAATTCTTCCCACAGAGTTGTGCTATTCTACTTTGAAGTAGGTGCATGAGTAAATGGGCCAACCACTTCCACTGAAGAAAAAAACAAACTGTGGATAATGCCCTCCATCATGAGAGGTAATGGAATTCGTTTAGTAATTCATCTGACAGTTTACTCCTTGTGCATTAAAAAAGTGTGTACAACAACCTTGATTTTGAGGAGCAATATTTTTTTACATGTACTGCCGTCAAATGGCATGCGGAGATAATGAAACAACATTGTTTTTCAGGGTTTTGTTGAAATAAAACCTGTTTCCGGTAATATGTAAATAACATATCAGTAGACATTGGTTATCATCTTTCAAAGGTCTTAACAAGTGCTAATTCACAACACCTGCCCACAGAAGACAGGTAAAAGAAAGGAAAACAGAAAACATGATCAGCAAAATACATAGAGGTAGATTAAAAATGTTATTTTTTGTCTAGCATGTTTTAATGACAAAAAATACTGTTCAAGGTTATTGAAGAAGACAATGCTATATATATATATATATATATATATATATATATATATATATATATATATATATATATATATATATATAAGGTGCTCTACAGCCTACCAACCTTAATCTCGAGGTTCAGTAAGTAATTTCATTGACTAAATCTGCTCAAATGATTGGGGAAAATGTCTTCCAG